>NW_015386670.1:113437-123618 GCF_001527695.2 Protobothrops mucrosquamatus | reverse complement strand
GGTTATTCCAGCTTGCGGGACTGGCCTAGGGGAAAACTTTTAGAGGGGGTTTTAATTATAATTTTAATTAGACCAATTATTAATATTTGCCTTTTAACTAA
The DNA here is from genome assembly GCF_001527695.2 of Protobothrops mucrosquamatus. Lineage (NCBI taxonomy): Eukaryota > Metazoa > Chordata > Lepidosauria > Squamata > Viperidae > Protobothrops > Protobothrops mucrosquamatus. The sequence goes on along the minus strand of NW_015386670.1, from coordinate 123,517 downwards.
CTTTTAAATTTGTAGTTTGATATTCTGTATTTTTTATCCGGTTGTTAGCCGCCCTGAGTCCGCAAGGAGAAGGGCGGGATATAAATTTAAAAAATAAAATAAATAAATAAATAAATAAGTATTCACGCTTTCGAATACTTATTCAAAATGTTATAGAAATAATATTTCTATATTTTTGCCAAAGTTTCCTTTGGCAACAGTATAAAAATGAATTACCGCTGCCTCCTTCTGAGATGTTTTGTAACTATAGCAAACCATATCTGAGCACTTTAAAAAGTTGGCGTTTGAAAAGGTGTATTGACACTCTTGCCAAATGGCTGCCCTTTCTCATTTATAAAAACAGCCCTGCCATGAGATAGGTAGCTCATCATAAAATTCCCATTTAACAGAAGTCAAAACGGTAAGGAAAGCCCTGTAGTTGCACACCCTCCCCCCCACCCCAATTTGAATTCTACTTTTTAAAACAGACAAAAGTTCTCTGGGAGAGTTCCGGATAATTTGCAGCAGATTTATGACTCCTATTGTTTAACATGTTATAGCCTTCACCTGATCCTATCCTCATGGACAATTTTCATCCTGTCTCCAACTTTCTCTTTCTGGTTGTTGAGGTTGTTGAAGGTTGTTGAGAAAGTAGTTGTGCTGCTTTCTTTCATGTATGGTGGACATGTAGCACAGGTGTACTGGCGTATGGTCTGGGAATGGGCAATAGAAATGACTAAGCAAAACATTCAATACAAACCTGAGACATTACTATTAGGAATACTAGAGAAAGATGTAAATAAAGATGACACATATCTAATTATTCATGTGGTTACGGCGGCAAGGATACTATTTGCTCAAAAATGGAAAGCAATGGAAGTACCGAGTGGGGAAGTACTAATTAAGAAAATTATGTATTGCGCAGAATTAGATAGGATAACCAAAAGATTAAAAAACCAGGAAGAAACAGAATTTTATCAAATATGGAATAAATTTTATAGATGGAGGGAAAAAATGGAGGTCACAGCAAAGAGATAAGTTAAGATAGAGACCAGAAATGTACAGTTGTATATAGATATATTATATGTAATTAATGTACAATATGGACTGAGATGTCAGTCAAAGACGATTTACCATGTTCAATGTTTTTAATCTTTTTTTTCCTTTGTACCCAATAAAAACTTTTTTTCAAAAAAAAAAGAAAAGAAAGTAGTTGTGCTGCAGCTCCAGAGGATCCTGGATGAAATGGGTTTATCTGGACCTCTTTCAGGCAGGATTTAGGCCTGGAAATGGCACTGGTTGCACTTTTTGATGATCTTTGGCAGGAACAGCACACGGGTAATGTATCCATCTTTCTCTCCATGGCTTTCAATACCATCAATACCATGGATTGGCTCCAGGGATTGGGAAGGGGCGGGGGACACACTATGTTGACCTGGTTCACTTCCTTCCTCTGAGAGTGTTTTCAGCAAGTGTTGATCAGGAGTGTTGATCAGGTGTGTGATCAGGAGTGTGAGGTCTACTCTCAGACCCTCAGTCCCTGCTTTGTGTGATTCCACAGGGATCAGTGCTCTCCCCGCTCCTTTTGAAGCTGCTGGATGAGATTATGTGTCACCATGGATGATATGCTAATGATTCCAAGTTACACAGTTCTGTCTATGTTAAGATAAGTGATGCTGGGACCACTCTTTCTCGATGCCTGGAAGCTGCTGAGGCTGGATGGGAGCAATAGGCTAAAACGGAGCCCTGGCAAAATGGAATGATTTTGGATTTGGGCTTCCTTGGTCTTGGAGAACGTTGATCGTGAATGGGGATGCACTCCCTAGACAGACAGGATGTGTAACCTGGGAGGTCTTCTGGACTTTTGACACATGCTCAAGGAACAGGTGGCAGTTGTGGCCAGGAGAGCTTTTGTGCAACTGCAGATTGTGCACTAGTTACATCCATTCCTGAGCCAATGTCCCTTCTTCACACTTGTTCATGCCCTAGTCACCTCCTGTTTGGACTACCGTAATGCACTGTAAATGGGGTTGCCATTAAAGAGTGTCCAGAAGCTTCAGTTGGTTCAAACTGTAGTGGCCCACTCTGTAAATTGAGATTTGTGAACGTGTCATCTCTTTTGCAAGAGCTGCATTGGTTACTGATTTGCTTCTGGGTGAAATTCAGGCTGCTGGTTATCATCTTTAAAGCCCTACATGGGCTAGGTTATTTGAAGAACTGCCTCTCCCCAGTTACATCTATCTGGCCAACCACAGCAGGAAATGCAAAGTGTGTTGCAGGTTACATCTGTTAGGAAAGCACATCTAATAACCCCAAGCAAAAGGGCCTTCTTGGTGGAATACCATCTCCCTGGACATAAGATTGCCCCCCCCCCAATACTTTTCTGGAAGGCTCTGAAGATGTGGTTCTGTCAGCAGGCCGAGGCATCCAGGTAGAGACAGCCAATCAAGTGGCTGGTGTGAGTGTGTGGTTGCTGCCTGAAATGTTAATACTCTAAGCTGCCCAGAGTCACTGCGTATATGTTGGACAGCCATGTAACAGCAACAAAATTCTTCCATCCCTCCGGCATACCACAGCCAAATTGTACAGCTGTAATAAAAGAAAAGCTTGGGGTAACTAGAGTACATTTTACATGGAAAGACCATGAACTCAATAAGATCTTCCAGTGTAGAAAACAAAATTCTTGAAGACTAATTACTTTTTTTCAGACTGCCCTCCCTCACCCTAGAAATCAGATAACGCCAGGTTTGACTAGCAAAAAGAAAACCCTGTCTTTTAACGAGGATTAAATTAGTTGGCTTCATTTCTTCTGTTTAGACACACACCCACACACACTGGCTTGAAAGGTTACGCATGTGCTAAATCAACTAGTGCGTCACTTTCTTAAGTATGTTAGTAACTGACATTAAAATAATTTAGTCTTTGGTACTTCACCCTGTAAACTGTTACAATCTGTGTTGGATTTCCAAAAGAAGAAAACATATCCAAAGTTTATATGATGAGAGAATTTCCTACCCTCTGGGAATTGCTTAGGACGCTGAGAGGATAGGTGGACAGTTCCAAATATTTGGTCACACTAAGCTTGAAATAAAGAAATCACTGGAGACATTTGGAAAAAGGAGAAGAAGCTGGGTTCTCGATTATAAACAACTCTTTGAAATGGTAGCGTCAGTGTATTCTTTTAAAACGGTATTTACAAATCATCTAGGACATTTTTGGGGGTTTGAAATTTGTAACACCGGTCTTAATTTTGAAATGTAAATAGAGAATTATTGCACAGTGCAAAAGTGGTCCTTTTAGACTTCTACTATTTTGTTTTCAGTCTCAGTTAATAACAGGGTTATTTGAAGATCAGTTTTTTTTTACATGGAAAAATATGTACATTCATTAGCATAGCCAAAAGAGTACAGACATGGAGGTATTTTGGTTTCATTAAGATGCTACAAAAATATGCATTAAATACATATATTCCTTTTCTTGATTTGTCGGAGATGTAAAGTGATCATAAGACACCAGCTACTAACCATGATGGTGAAAACAATGATGAAAAGTATATCAACCTGTTACATGGAAAAATTGGCCTCTCGTGTTTATATTCCAAGGCCAGACATGAGTACCGAAGTCACAAGGTTTGCATTTTGCCCTCACAATATGAATTTTGTCATTTCCACCTCTTCCCCCCCCCCAAATCCCATGGATGTCTATGCAAATGATGATGTTATGACATATTGACTCCAAAATATATTTAGGTTAAATCTGCACTGCAGCCTAAGCTGCTTGTCTCCCATGTTGTTTCCCATCAATTTCTGGAGCCAATATCAGATATTTCAGTGAAGATTGCAAAGGGTTGCCAAATGGGCTGGGTTGGTGCTCATTTTGAGCTGTGGAAGATTTGACAGGCCATTCCCCTGTTGTAAGCCCTTTGAGGCAGTCCAGACAAGAAGCACAACTATGAGTACCAACTCTATCATTATTGTAAGGTTACATTAACAGAATTGCAAGGCTGAAAGTATTTTTCCCCTCTCCTTTTCTTACTATCTGGAGGATCCCTTTTGAAATGCTTCCCTTACCTCCTCTCCATCTGTGGGCTGAGAAATCTTTTTTAGGCCAGTTGTCCAGTCTGTTGCTCTTTCTCCTATCTCCCAAGGCCATTCCCACATACCATTGTATCTGCTTTTTGATCTTCCCATTCAATACAGAGAAGGCAATCCTTCCTGTCTGGCTTCTCTGTAGATCAGTCTACCTGTGCCTGCGGTTTCTTTAGGGATGCTCCTTCTTTGCTTGACCCCTTGCCTTTCTTATGCTTTCCCAGATTTGCACACATGGAAGGCTTAACATTCCCTTCCCATTATTATGCTTTTTGATAACAATGCAAACCCTGATTCCACTGCAGCAAGAACAGATAATTCAGCTTCACAAAAACAGATTAGTAAAGTTTCTACATTGCAAGTTAAATATATATATATTTAAAAACGTGAAGGGGACGGGAGCTTTGTAATATTGTAGCCAGGGGACAGGAAAGCAAGAAAAGCACACTACAACTCGCCCAGGCAGAAACCAAAAGGGAAATATAAAAATTCAATGAGCCTGAGCTTCCAATTTGAAAATAGCTCAGTGACTTGACAGATCACCATTGAATTGACTGCAGGATCATAAAAACATGCAATAGCAGCCTGGTAACCCAGGATGAAGTGGCTGCCTGGGGCATCAACCAACTTCTGGAAGGGAGGGGGTCAGGCTGGGAATTACAGCCAATCAGAGCTGGGGATGCTATGGAATGGAATGAAGCACTGGAGACTTTCTGCTCTGAAAGGCTTTAAGATAGGTTGGGTTGGAAAACAAGAATTGAACTGAAGCTGGAGAACATGGGTGTGGGGTGCATTTGCAATGGGCTGGGAGTAAGTGTAGGATGATGTCATCTGTTCCTGCACTCAGGAAGTGGTGAGTAGTCCATGTTGGCAATGGGCCAGGCAAAAAGTGCACAAATGCCCTTAGGCTTAGCCTCTTGGTGGCACTGAAGAAATACAAGGGAAGACAGTAGGAGTAAACACAAATGATGTCCTTCTTCCTCTCTTCGTAGAAGGGCCAACTGTCTGTAAGAAGAAGTCTCCTTCCGGAGACCTTCTATGCATTTTTCAATCCATCTAGAAATAAAAGGCCAAAAGATATGTAGGTGTGGAGAGAAATAATGTTTTGGAGGTCTGGAAAACATGGTAAGAACCAACCCAATGAGTTCATCTTCAGATAAACTGGTGTTTTGCACACGGAATGGATCTGGATTGCCAACATTTGGATGATCATTAGAGTCTAACTCTTTGCAGTGACAGTCTGGATTTTTGCAGTTCAGATCTGGTAGTCCTAGTATTTTGTGATTAACCTTTCCCACCTTGACGATCAATGGTCAAGTATGCTCAGTAGCTTCAACAAGTTGGAGTCTCTTATAGTAATAAGGGAATCAGTGTTTCTGACCCTTTAAGTAGAGGCTTCCTTCTTTTGGATGAGAAACAACAGTAAGTTGTTTTCTTTCAAACACTGTTGGTGACATCTGACCCTTGAAGTAGCTCCCTGACATATTTTCCTCAAGGTTTTGTACACAGAGCTACAGGAGTGCTATTCCAAGCTGACAGATATATGTGTTTTCACTCACAGCTCTTTGTTTGGGACCTTCAGAGGTTTGTGCCACTTGTAATGTAACCTAATGTCCTTTGCCAGTGAACACTAACTCATTCTGGGCTGGGCCCATAGCTGAGACACTCCAAAGCAGTTGTTGTACCTGGCTATCAGAGAGGAGAAAGGTGAATTCTTGGGGTGTGAAATGAAACAGCTGCACAAAGTGCAAAGGAGGAAAATCAGGAATCTAAGTAGGGTGTAAATTCCAAAGATCAGCTCGTTTAATGTTCCTGTCCATCATGTATTCTGCTTTGGTCGAACTGTGTCCTCATCAGTTCATGAGGTGGAATGACTTTAAATGAAACCTTGTCAAATGTCCAAGCTTGAGATGAGCACATTTCTCTCACTAGGACATTTTCTCATTAGGAAAAGAAATAACCTGAAATCTAAATCCACAGTGGCTACTACCTGTGCAAAGCATGTGAATTTGTAATTATTCCAAATTCAGTACTGTAATACTAAACTTCTTAGGTTCTCATGCAAATTTCTGGGAGCGGTATCTAAGATGGCATTTTGTTATATGGGCACTCCATCTACAAGAGTTAGAAAAAAGACCGGGAGGATGTTCGTATGAACAGCAGCAGTGGTTGGGCCATATCACTTCTCCCACTATTGGGTTTGCAGATGATACCAAAACAGAGCTTAAAAATAAACAAGAGGAGTTTTGTATATGAACGAGTGTTTCTCTCCCATCCAAGCTCTTACCGATTTGCATTTTTAATTTACCTATATTACCTATAATCCCCATTAATCTCTATTTTTCATTTTAAAAATCTTGCATGCACATTGGCCTGCATCGTGCTTGCCAATGATTCTAAATTCAGTCTCTCTGGGATATCTAAACTGAGCTGGGAAAGATATCTGTCTGAAATCCTGGAGACCCACTTGCTGTCATTCCTACTGGAGTCATGTCCTGCTAACCACAATACAAAGGTGCTTGTCCTGATTACTCCACACCATATCATTTCCACCTAAATTTGTTCTTAACTGTTCCAGTTGTGCAGTTGTGTTTTCCGTTTTACTGACACACGTTTTGCTGTAACATCTTTCTGATGAAGCAGCCAGGGTCTGGGACCTTCCTGGGCTCCCAAGGATTATTTTTTAGCTGTTGAGTAAAGATCTTTCCTCCAGTCCCTGCTACTACTGCTACTATTCCTACTACTACTTCTGTTAATCATGTTTTATTCTCCCCGAACACCCACCAGTTCTGCACACAGTTTTTCAAATCGGTTTGAATGACAGGACCTTGTGACTTTTCCTTTAAAGCTTGCAACTCTCACAACCTTTCCCTTCACCTCCAAGCCACCCAGAGTTGTTGAAAGTTGAATGGCACACAAGTTATATTATTGTTATTATTTTATATTTAGAGGAGATACCTTTAAAAATTCAGTGAGGGTTGTGGGAGAAGAAGCATGCCTGTGTTTTAAATTTCCAGGAAAGCATTAATTAAAGAGCCAGGTGAGGGGGGGGAAACTCCTCTTCTCAAAAGCACCATTTGTACCACTGATTTACTATTTTAATAACAACTGCATCACATAATAACAGCATGGGAAGGTAGTGTTGCTTGGCCCCATAGGAGAGCTCCCCAATCTTTATTGAGCTACTTCTAAAATAAAAAAAATACTTCTAAAATAGATTTCACACTTTTCCTTAGTGTGGCATCCATTGGGTCAAAGCAGAACATATTTTGACAGATGATGAAACTCTATCTGAACTCCACCTCTTCTATTGTGTAAAAGCAAAAAGTTGTGGTTGTAATGTTGTTACCTTTTACTGTGCTAAAGGGAGTCGGAAGTCAGGGCCTTTTTCTTTTTTCCTTTACCCTATTCCCCCCTTTTTTCCACTCCCTCTTCTTTTAGTTTTCTACGCTTTTTTCCCTTGTATTTTATACTTTGATAAAATTAATAAAATAAAATATTATTGCAAGAACTCCCCCCCCTTCCCCTCCCCTGGTCCATGCTACCTAGCAATTACAGGTAGTCCTCGACGTACGACCATAACTGAGCCCAAAATTTCTGTTGCTAAGTGAGACATTTGTTAAATGAATTTTGTGCCCTTTTATGACTTTTCTTGCCAGAGTTGTTAATTGTTGCAGCTGTTAAGTTAGTCACACAGTTGTTAAGTGAATCTGGCTTCAGCATTGCTGGTCAGAAGGTCACAAAAAGGGATCACATGACACACACACATCCCGGGACACTGCAATCGTCATAAATACAAACCAGTTGCCAAGCATCTGAACTTTGAGCACGTCACCATGGGGACGCTGCAATGGTCATAAGTGTGAAAAACGGTTATAAGTCACTTCTTTCAGTGCCGTTGTAACTTTGAACGGTCACTAAATGGTTAAGTTGAGGATCACCTGCAGTGGATGGTTTTCCCACTGACAGTGTCACTTGGTGGGAGGGAAGCACAGCAATGCTAGGGAATTCCCCCAATTGCGTTCCTTTAATTTGTCCATTTTTAACTCTCTGAGGGGAGTACCAGCCTTCTGCCTTAGGGCCATGTTTGAGCACTGAGGCAGTGCAATTTATGCTTTCCATTTGGATCAAGGATTAGTGGAAGGCACATTAACATGGCTGTGAAGAAGAGCTTCCTTCCTGTATGGCTTCAACCAAAGAATAGTGAATGACCTCTGGCAGTTAGTGGCTGATAGACTCTGATGAGACAAAGAAGATTGGAAAAGCGGAAGGATTAGAACTCTTATCAACGTGAGGAGTGCAGCTGCTATGAGTACACAGAATATTTGCTTTTTTTGAAATGGGGACTGCATTTTAACCAAGCAGATTTTTGTTAAATCCAACTGTACAAACTTGGATAATATTACAACGCAATGCAAAGTTTAGAAGTATTTCCAAATATAGACATCTGTTGTTAATCAGGCTAGGTTTTTAAATCTGTCTTCAATTGTGTGGGGTCATTAGTGGCTCACTGACTAAGTGAGCACCTAATTTGCATTTCTTCATTCACAGATGAGGTATTTAGATTTTTGGAACTTTTGCACTGGTTTCTATTGTTAAAAATAAAGTAAAATGGAATCTCCATGCCACAGAGTTTAGATGAAATGAGTAGGGCTGTGTGCTAGGATTATGCCTCCATAAGGCCATAGAACATAATGCCACGCAATATGCTAGGGATAATGCCAATTGTTGTCCAATAGTTTGGGCAACTTTCTCAGGCTAAGTTTGTTTTATAGGACTGTGGTGAAAATAAAATGGAGGAAGCTGGAAGGAGTCTGTATGTCACCTTGAACTTGTTGGAGTAGGTGGGGGATATAAATAAAATAAATAAAATGGGTCTAGAGAGCACTGTGTCTCTAAGCTACCATATTCAGATCACTCTTCATTGTATTTGAAGCTTTATGATTTTTTTTTGTAATGAATAACCAGGAACCAGAGCACAAAATCTTGCCAGGAGGCTCTATTGATCCATGGATTAGAATCAGGGGTAGTCAACCTTGGCTCTTTTATGACTCGTGGACTTCAACTCCCAGAATTCCTGAGCCAGCTAAGCTGGCTCAGGAATCCTGGGAATTGAAGTCCACGAGTCATAAAAGAGCCAAGGTTGACTACCCCTGGATTAGATTGTAGATAATGTTAAGCTCCAGTCTTGCTGGGCATCTAGTCAAATAACCCATCCTTGTTTCTTTGTAAAATCCTGTCTGTTCCTGAAGGAAAGGTAACAATAGATGTCTGGAGGTCTGTGCTTGTGTACCCACTATTGACAAGGAATCTCTCTTTTCCAAGAGCTTATTACATTGGAGTGTTTGTATGTGGGCATATGCAGAAAGCCTTTTCCATATACATTTATATTGAATTTACAGGTTTACTGGTTTAGTCAACTATTTCTCGGTTGTAAGGACAATAAAACAAAAAACAAAAACGGGTGTGGTGAATGGGAGCTACGTGTTTTTAGTGTTCACATGAAAGGAACTAAAATTATATTACTATACAACAATGCTGCTGACTTTTTTTACGAGGAATTATTTTTTAGTCTTCTGCACTGTACAGTTTTATCATTCTTTCTCTTGTCAAGCATTAAAATTGGGTTACCTTTTCAATAGAACTTTCCCTCCTTCCTTCCTTCCTTCCTTCCTTCCTTCCTTCCTTCCTTCCTTCCTTCCTTCCTTCCTTCCTCCTTCTTTCCTTCCTTCCTCCTTCTTTTCTTCCTTCCTTCCTTCCTTCCTTCCTTCCTTCCTTCCTTCCTCCTTCCTTCCTTCCTTCCTTCCTTCCTCCTTCTTTCCTTCCTTCCTCCTTCTTTTCTTCCTTCCTTCCTTCCTTCCTCCTTCCTTCCTTCCTTCCTCCTTCCTTACTTCCTTTCTTCCTCCCTCCCTCCCTCCCTCCCTCCCTACCTTCCTTCCTTCCTTCCTTCCTTCCCTCCCACTCCCCCTCTCTCCCTTCTTTACAGTTGTAGCGGGGACTGCCTGAGAGTGCT
>NW_015386670.1:111131-113099 GCF_001527695.2 Protobothrops mucrosquamatus | reverse complement strand
TCAACCATTGTGACCGGTTAAGTTCGTGCCTGAAAGTCCTGCTTCAGCAAGAAGAGCCTGCCACCCATCAATGCTGCCTGGGTTCCGGTTGTAAGACATCTCACCGATCTCTAAAGAACATTACCGCAAGGCTGGACAAGGGGGGTTGTGGCCGGGAGGGCCTGGGCATTGGCGGCCTCTGAAGAGGTAGCGCTACACAGTATTTCACCCAGTTCAAAGAAACTTCTTAAGTAAAGTTTTATCTTGTTCCATGTTTAGCAGCCAGGCACATTCAGAGTCATAACAGCTGGGATTAGGATGGGATAGGATGGGAAAGTAACTAAACCACAATCCACTGATCACAGGAACTATTTAACTGATCCTTTGATATCATAATACTAGAGGACAAAGCAGTGTGACATGGGACACTTCCTCTCCCCAATGGGAGCCATGATATTGGACACCTGAAACAACAAGTATACAAAAGATTCACAGTGTCGGTCCTGGAATGTCTTATTTGGGTTGAAGTTGCTTGTCCCGGAACTGCGTTAAAGACTCAAGACCAGCATATGTATGCAAGATATTCTTTTCTAAACAAAAAAGAATCAACGCAGCTCTAATTGGTATACTTGCATCACAAAGGAATGTTGAAGTCAAGGGTAGGCTGGATTTTTGGCTGATAGAAACAAAGGATATTTTATCTTTGCAAAATCTCAGAAAAATAGTATGAAAAGATACCAAACTAGTAGATAAAAGTTTGACTTCTTGCATCTGATTTCTTGCAGGTTTCCCAGACAACTGTTTTAAAGCACTATTCCCTAGTAGTCTTTGGACAAAGAAAACAGCCATTCATTCAGTGACCATTTGAAATTACAACAATGCTGAATGAATGGTAGTTACAACTGGTCCTCAGCATTACAGCCATTGCAGTGTCCCTGCAGTTACATGATGAAAATTCAGATGCTTGGAAATCTGCCTGTATTCATGTCCACACATACATTTCAAACCCCCCCCCCACTTTGCCCCATATCTGCCCTTTTGGCTGTCCTGCACTTCCCAGCCCACTCCTACCACCCCCAACATCCCTTTGCCATCTTCTTCCTCTCCCTGTTGTATGACTGGTTGAGTCAGCTGCTGGCCCTACCTTGGGGAGGCTTGCATGGACTTGCGTAGGGCCAGCAGCTCCCTTGACTGGACACACCTTGTCAGCAGTGGAACGAAGAAGATGCTGAAGGTCAACTGGAGGGACTGAGGCAGTAGAGATGGTGGAATGCAGGGTGACCAAAAGGGCAGATATGGGGGGGGGGGGAATGACTTTGTAACTTTGAATGGTTGCTGTATGAATAATTGTTAAGCGAGGATGACCTGTGATGAATGAAAGCTTGGGTCGAGAGATCTTCCTTCATTTCTGTGCATTATCTTACACTGTTATCTGACTGATCATTGTACATTTTCTTGATTTGATAGCCTATATTGTTTGATGAATAAATAAAACTCTTTTTGGCCAAATCAACATGTGACCCCCAAAAGTCAAAATGCACTCAGGGTCAGTGAAACTCAGGAAGAGTTAGTAGGCTTTCCCTTTAGAAGGTAATCCACAGCCACCTTGACACGGAGCAACCTTGCCATGGAATTCTGAGAGGCTACTTGAACTGCCATGAATCAAAGAAAGCTAAGAATGGCTTTCAAGATTACGAAGGTTGTGTTGGTGAGTATTTTCCTGTTGAGAGTCTCCATAGGGACTATCTGCAAACTTTATATGAGACTTCATTGTCTTCCAGATAAAACACTTTACCAGCTAAACCATTATGCCGATGGTTAAAACAATAAATCCAAGTAATAAAAGCAGCATTACCAGCAGAACCTACCTAACCTCCTGACCCAAGTGCCTAAGGGAACAGCCAGGTTCAACTGGATCTCCCTAGAAGCGTGGTGTTGTTGTTCCACAGGGCAAGTGCTTGGCCAAACACATTCAATAAGGTTTTCATG
>NW_015386670.1:106815-110189 GCF_001527695.2 Protobothrops mucrosquamatus | reverse complement strand
TCTTTATATACCATGCAGCAACCTAACCCTTATTGCAGGATCCAATCTGGGTTGATCACTGGGACCAGAGATTTGGTCTTTTGAGTTTTCAGACTGGTGCTGGAGCCCATCTTCAGGGAACTTTGCAGATTCCAGCAGAACTGGAGGGGTTTCAGAAGATCAGATTATATTGTCCCTACCTTCAAAAAGGGGAAGAAGGAGAGCCCAGGAAACTATGGATCTGTCAAGTTGAGATCTACACCAGGTTAGGTGGTTACTGTAGTTTGTTTTTTTTTGGTAGACTTGCATTTCTAATTTTCTATCATTTCTTCTGTTGATGAGGATATCCAGAAAGGATAGTGCACGGGAGTGCTACAGTTTCTAGATGCTTCATTAGAGTCACTGCTATGAGTCCTAAAAGTGGTGATCGTATGGGTATTCCTCTGATTTGTTGCTATATCTGTCTAGCTAATGAGGCAGAGGTTGATGAGGTTCATATTTCTCATTATTTTGATCTTAGTGTATTTAGTTAGGTCAGGTGTGTTGTATAGTACTGGTGTTGTTGACCCAGAATTAGGAGACAGCATAGGAAGTATCAGTTGTGAATATGTGCAGATGGCCCTGCTGTCTTTGGGCACTTGCAGAGTCCTGGATGCAGGGTCATGAAAGGACAGCAAGGAAAACACCCAATGTCCTAACCTACCCGGGAACGTACGATGTCTTTAGGGAAACACCCAAAAGGGAACATTTTTAGCTACTTCTGTTTTCTCCCTTCTTAGCTATAGTGTGCCAAACTTACTGGGTGAAATCTTTATCTTATGTGTGTCACCTTTGCTGGGTGGATTGCTAATGTAATCAGAAAGAATAAATACAAGGATTTCTTGTCATTCGGGGCTTCTCTCTTTTAGAGGAGCTCGTCTTTGTTCAGCTGAATAAAAACGTAAAGCTTGAAGGCAACTTCTGGTTTCCTGTATTTTGTTTATCAAGCAAAACCTCAGACCCTGCACAACAGTGTCATGAATTATTTTGTGAGTTTTGGGACTATGGATGTGTAGAGTGCTGTGGCATCAAATGTTGTAAGGCATATCCCCAGGCAAGAATTGCTATGGAAAGAGTTACATATCATAAAACACTCTTTTTCTCAAAAGCAAACTGATGAGGTTGCTCATCATAACCAATTAACCCCCCCCCCCCGATTGCTATCTAACCTCTCCCTCATTTACCTTTGTCTCTTCCTTGGCAGGTGGGTATACAGAGCACTGGGCTGCATAGCCCTGCAATTCTTATTTTGCAGTCATGCTGACAATGCTCAGAATTGTTATTTAGCTTTGAAGCAAGCTTTTAATTCCTACTGCTAAAGTAACAAAGTCCATCCATTCACCCACGCAACCACCCACCCACCCATCCATCCATCCACCCATCTACACAGGCATCTGTCAATCATTCAGTCCAATGTGGTAGGGATATGTCTGGCAAAATGTCTGCAGGTGCATTGGTACCAATAGGCAACTCAATATGAATCTCAGAGTTTGATGTATTTATTGATGATGTAATTATTTAATCCTAAATACCCAACAAACCACTTAGATAGGAAGCAAGCTAAATAACATAATAATTTAATCAGTCCAATGCTTCAGAACATATATGGTAGAGCAAAGTCTTTTCATCTCACTTTCTTTTTACCTTCTCGATTTCTTTCCCAGGAACTATAGTGCCTTCAGGAAGTACAAGAGGATGACACAGTGGTGCTTTTTCTGTTGACATGATTTTCTGAAGAACACATGTCATTTCCAGATTCTAAGAAAGCAGCTTCCCAGGAAGACACCTGAAACAACAACTGCCTTCACTTCACTCTATATCTTTGGTGAAAGCCACAAATCCATTCCTCTCCTTTTATATCCCTCTCATTTATCAAGTCAGTTTTGTGTTTTGCTTTGTTTTCATTCCTCTACGCCAGAACAAATCTCAGCCAGAGGCAGGTGCCAGGAAGTGCTGTAATCAGAGGAATGTGTTTCTATCTTTAGTTCTTTTAACTGCAGTGAGAATTGCTGTGTTATTTTATTTAAATAAACACAATCTTTTATTGGAAATGTGAATTAGCTTCTGTATAAAGGGGTGTGCCGTAGGGACTTGTTGCTGAGCAGTGCTCTTAGTGTAGAATTTTTTTTCCCAATCTAGAACCTTCCAGAAATAATAATAATAATAATAATAATAATAATAATAATAATAATAATAATAATAATAATGATGATGATGATGATGATGATGATGATGATGATGATGATGATGATGATGATGATGATGATGATAAAGTTGGAAGGGATCTTGGAGGTCATCTAGTCCAACCCCCTGCTCAGGCAGGAAACCCTATACAATTTCGGACAAATGGCTGTCCAGTTTCTTCTTAAAAACTTCCAGTGTTGGCGCATTCACCACTTCTGGAGGCAGGTTGTTCCACTGGTTAATTGTTCTAACTGTCAGGAAGTTTCTTCTTAGTTCTAGGTTGCTTCTCTCCTTGATTAGTTTCCATCCGTTGCTTCTTGTCTTGCCTTCAGGCGCTTTGGAGAATAGCTTGACTCCCTCTTCTTTGTGGCAGCCCCTGAGATATTGGAACACTGCTATCATGTCCCCCCTGTCCTTCTCTTTGTTAAACTAGACATACCCAATTCCAGCAATCGTTTCAGGTTTAATTCAGGCAATTGAAGAGTTTTCATACTAATGCTTTTGGAGGTGCCAAATCAGAGGCCCTATAGGAAAGAATACTCTTCAGTTCCTATTTAGGCTGCATCACCTCTAAGTATCTCAGGTACAAGATCACACCATAACTCTTGGCATTAATTAAACATGCTTTAATGATCTAGTTAGAACTGCTAGGGCATACACCCTGGGTTTCCCTTCAATGTGCATAAAAAGGATGGGAGGTTATGAGAGAAATCTCATTGCTCAGGGATTTGAGATGACGTCCACCAAGAAAGCCATCAGTTGATGAGAAGGCCTTTTGATTATGATGGTGAGAGTAAAGGTTTTCTTTCTTTTTTCTTTTGAAAAGGAGGAAGCAGCTCATGTTGGGAAGTTCCAAAAATGTTCCAGAAGAAAAAAAAAAGTGGCAAAGTGTTTCTGTATACTTCAAAGACCTCTCCATGAAGATACCAAGAGTTTAACTTGATTCAAAGGAGTCTTGAACAAAAATGTATGGAATTGCATTTTCACAACTGAAAAGAATAAAAGATACAACCAAAGAAGGTAGATTGTTTTGAATTGGAATGTTTTTTTTAAAGATGAATTGGTGAATAAGCTGGTAATTTCCTATTGGATGCTCTGTGTGTGTGTCTTCAAGTCAGTTTTTGACTCCTGGCAATTGTGTGGACTAGTCTTTGTAGTTTTCTTGGTAAAAC
>NW_015386670.1:104056-106256 GCF_001527695.2 Protobothrops mucrosquamatus | reverse complement strand
AATTGCATTTTCACAACTGAAAAGAATAAAAGATACAACCAAAGAAGGTAGATTGTTTTGAATTGGAATGTTTTTTTTAAAGATGAATTGGTGAATAAGCTGGTAATTTCCTATTGGATGCTCTGTGTGTGTGTCTTCAAGTCAGTTTTTGACTCCTGGCAATTGTGTGGACTAGTCTTTGTAGTTTTCTTGGTAAAACCTTTAGAAGTGGTTTGCCATGGCCTTCTTCCTAGAGCTGAGAGAGAATGACTGGCTCAAGGTCGCCCAGCTGATTTTGTGCACCTAAGACCAGCCTGGTGCCCTAATCAGTTCGCCAAATTGCAATGGATGTTAGACCTGCCATTTTTTTCTTCTTCTTTCAACATCAGGAAACCCAGGTTTTCTTAGCACAAAAAGGTATTTATAGTAGGACATTCGTCTGTTAATTTCTGCCTATTACATATAAGCTTTGGAGCCCTTGGTGGAAATGTCACTTAATATAGTAACACTCTGAAGACTTCTGGGAATATAACATCATTTCCAGCACCACACAGAGAGATTGCCTTCATTGTTGTTGCCAACATCTTCAACTTTGCGGTGTCAGGGATACATACATGTTTTTCAAAGAGCCTCACGCTGTTTCTGTGCCTTTGACGTCTGAACTTTGAGGAGACACTAGGATATTGATCAAATCAATACAACTAAATTATAATTAAGACAAAATAAGTCTTTGTCTTCCTTATTTAAGCTTACACTTAAACTACTTAATACAGAGAGAAGAAGGTTGCAGTTGTGCATTCGCTTGAGATCAGTTCCACTGGAAAAAAATGACTTACTTCTGTGTAACCAAAGATCAGACAGGGCTGCCATGTGTTGGCACGCTGAAGCTAAACGCAATAGGAATGGGGTTCAACGTGCATGCCAGCCAGATATCTTCTAACCAAGATATTGAGAATATTATTCAATCCTGCCAGCATTCTGCATTTTCATTAGTTGCCAGGAAACAATATAATGTAAACTGCTCAGTCTTTCAGATGTTGCTGGGAAAGCTTTCCTGTAATTATTACCACCTCATTCTTGCATCCTTTTCAAAAACATTCCACTGTCACTTCCTCTTCATGACTATTTTATCTCTTACTTCTGTTGCACCTTTTTATTGAGCTTGGAAGTTAAAATGCAAGAAGGAAGGATCCCTACTGTGAGATGTTTTCAATCTAAATTAGTCTGACAATAGTCCTCTGACAACAGTAGCTGGATGATAGGCTGAGAGGATTGGGAAAGACGGCAACAGAAACCAGAACAAAAGGGGCCTTGGTACCAGTTAAAGTTGGTTTTAGATTTGGAAGAAGAGTTCATATATTTTGTACCAACAAACTGGACAAAGTAAACCGTGTCTATCTGGTGTAATCCCCAAAATAATTAACAGTCACAATGGCAATTTTATTCCTCGAGTCTGTGCCCTTAATACTATTCTGCTAGATGGGATGGCAATATAAAACGAGGACAGGACTGTCTGTCTGCCAACAGATAACATCAGCACAAAGACAGATTGGTGTGGAGCAGACTTCTTTTGATAGCTTTGCTCTAAGCTGCCAGCTCTTTGAAGGGTCCTCGGAGATGGATGGGAAGGCAATGAAATTCTTTCAATACATGCAGGACATGTCACTTTTGGTATAAGGGACAATAGGACACTAAACTAATTGCTGGGGATCATTAGCTGGAATGGAACAGAGGAGGTCCCATCCAGGTAATTTAAATTTCTGACTTATTTTCAAAAACAGCTTCACATATTGAGTGCTTTGTAAGTAGAAGAGTGGAATAAATATATACATTAGATGATAATTAAATCATCATAGGACACTAAATAAATACGCAGTCATTTTAACAAGACAGGAAACTGTGGTCAGGGGTCACTTTTCTCCAGGAGAAGCGACATCTAGCACAGTGGTTCTCAACCTTTTTAATGCCGCGACCCCAACCGGTCGTAAGTCGAGGACTAAACCAGTCGTAAGTCGAGGACTAAACCGGTTGTAAGTCGAGGACTAAACCGGTCGTAAGTCGAGGACTACCCAACCGGTCGTAAGTCGAGGACTTTCCCTGCCCGGGAGCACCGCGCATGCGTGGTTCCGCCCCCTGCACCGGCCGAGGCGTAGCTGGCAAGCGGCAGAGACGGAGCAGGCCGACCACCAGCTGGCCCAGCCCAAGGGAGGTAAGGCACCCG
>NW_015386670.1:52870-103412 GCF_001527695.2 Protobothrops mucrosquamatus | reverse complement strand
CAAAAAAAATGGCGGACAGCCTTGCTTGGCGACCCCCGTGAAATGGTCGATCGACCCCAAATGGGGTCCCGACCCACAGGTTGAGAACCACTGATCTAGCATGTTAGCTATTCCTTGGTAGACAGCCTTTTTAGATCTCTTTAGATCAGGGGTGTCAAACTCAATTTCACTGAGGGCCGCATCAGCATTGCCGTTGCCCTTGGGGGGCCGGGTGGGTGTGGCCAGAGTGGGTGCAGCCTACTGGGTGAGCGTGGATGGAGTGGGTGTGGCCTACTGGGTGGGCGTGGCCAGTTCTACATCGTTCACGTCAAGGGTGCCTGTGGGGGCCTGGGCAGGATGGGACAGATCTGAGGGTCTCTGGCAGAAGGGGTTGGGACCAGGGCAAGTGCCAAGGCATGGTCCACCAGGGCAAGTGCCAAGATGGCCACCACAAAATTGTACATTGGCTCCCGGCTGGCCTGGGCCAGGGCCAAGGCAGCGGGGGCCATTCCCTCACTGTTTCTAGTATGGCTTCTCGGGCCACATGAAACCACTTCGTGGGCCGCATCCGGCCCCCGGGCCTTGTGTTTGACATGTCTGCTTTAGATGCAGAAGTAACCTAGAATAGAGTGATCATGATCATTTGGGGCAGGTTCAATCCTGTCTGGGACATATTGAACATTATAGTTGAGCCAGTTTGGTCTAGTGGTTAAGGCACCAGGCTAGAAAGTGGGAGGCTGTGAGTTCTAGTCCTACCATATCTATGAAAGCCAGCTGGGTGATATTGGGCCAGTCATTCTCACTCACCCCAACTCACCTCACAGGGTAATTATGGGGGAAATAAGAGGAGGAAGATATGTTGGATATGTGCGTCACCTTGAATTTGTAAAAATAATAAAGGTGGGACACAATTAAATAAATACAATCAAGTTTTAATTTATTGGTCATGTTTAGCCCCACCTTGAATCTACCTGTTCAGAGATTCCATTGCCTCAACTGGAACGAATGAGAGAAGGTGATACAGGTACACAGTTAGTACAATGTACTGACATTATCACATCGTAAATCTCTAAATGACTTCTCCCGGGGGTGTTCTGTAAATGTTGAAAAGCTTTGAAATGGAGACAGAGTCCAATGATACCCTGCAGTATAAATTCATTGTATAAATTTTGAAAAATGTTCCCATGTTTGTAGTTTCCAAGATGCTCTTTATATGCACAATGGAAAATCATCTTCCCAGCAGCAACACTTTATGGCAACCAGCTGCTCAATTTGAATAGTCAGAGAAGTGAAGTTCCTTGTGATTTACAGTGTATTTGGCAATGGAAGACTTGGCTCTAGTGAATTAATCCATTTTCTCCCTTTCACCTTCCATTAGAGTAAACCATAATCCAGACCACATGGAGCAGAATGGAAGGAACATTGTCTATTGGGTAGTATGAAAATTCAGTTGAAACCGCATGTTAAAATATATTTATATTATTATAAATTAATTATATAATTAATAAGAGTAAGATAGTTCATACAGCAAAAGAAAAGCAAAATAGTTTTCTATTGTTCTACCTACAGCTACAGTGAACAACCTAAGGTAGTAAATGCAAGGCAAGAATATACTTTAGTCTTTGTAATATAATGTCTTTCAGTTGCTATAGGACCACAAGACCCAGGTCAGCATGATATTCTATAGTCCTAACTCATTTGAAAAATATCCAGTTGGGGAAGAGATTCATCTAATTGGAATTGTGGTGCTCAAATACTATCTTCATATATTATATTTATATTAAGCCTATTTCATAACTCTAACCAGATCAATAATCAGTAAGATAACAGAGAGAGCAGCTTGTTGATATCAGGACTTTTAGTTTTTCCAGGCAAAAGGAATTGGTCAGTTATTCCATTTTCGCTCCTTAATAGATTTACCAACATTAGGCAAAAAATTAGAAGAAGCAGTGGGTAAGCACAGTAGGATAAATAACTAATAGCAGCAATTTTTGGAGTTCCTGTTATTTATAAAAATTATCCTAAATTAGGCGATGAATGTAACAAACATTTTGCACTGAAATATTACAATTATTTATGTGGTAGTGATACTGATAATAATTTTATTTTTATTTATATCCTGCCTTTATTATTTTTACAAATATTTTTACAAATAATAAAGTGAACATATCCAATATACCTTTCTCTTTCCCCACAACAACCTTGTGAGGGAGGTATGTTGGGCTGAGAATGAGTGACTGGCTCAAAGACATCCAGCTGGCTTTCATGGCTAAGGTGGGACTAGAACTCTCACCTGGTGCTTTAACCACCAGACCAAACTGGCTCTCAGTTATTTTATATTGAACTTATTTATTATATTTTTAATTTATTTATTTATTATAGTACACAAATATTTTATATTTATTGAAGTATTATTTAATAATAATTGAAATACTCTATTATTAAAAGTTTAATTCCCTTGGATGAATTAAATAAATCTTATATTTTTTCCTTAAGTTTAACATGGGTCATGCGGCAGTAAAGCATCTGTGGGAACTAACTGAAGAAAGGTAACCAATGATCCTGAATTACATTATCAGTTTTCTTACTTGTTTTGTGGACAAGGTGACTTACATAGTGATGTATGAGGAGCAAAGGAATTTGATAGGAAGAGGGATAAATCTTATGGCTTGGTTAAAGCATGGGCAACATCTGACTTCCATGGAACTTCATTTGGAACTAGACACTTTTAAAACTGCTGCTACCCAGCCAACATCTACGGTACATCAATTTAAATTTCTAGCTGGTGTCAACTTCCAGCTCCTTCCTACCTCTTTAGAGTTTCAACTTCCAAAGAAATCAAGGAATGTTCCTATTGTCTGACAATAAGACTAATATTTTTCCTCCTAAAAGTCCTCATGTGTGGACTTTTTTTTCACCCTGAGGGACCCACAAGAACAGACCATATTCACTAAGATTAGAATGCCAGACTAAGTGCAATCATTTTGGCATCACATTTATGTGAATTATTGATGTATAACAAAGAATACATATCAATAATAAAACAAATGGAAGAAATATCGTCCAGTGTAAATGCAAACAACTAAATGGTCTGGAAAAATAAAAGAGCAAAACTCAACTAGCACTGAAAAGAGCACAAGAAAACCTCTTTGGAAAAGAAGTTTCAAAGATAGGTAGCTGTAACTGAAAAGGGGTATAGCTGATTATCATCCATGTTACTTCTTAGCATGGTTTTTGAGACACTCTTTAATACCCATGCTTTCATGGAAAAGCACAACTGCAGGACTCCACATTTTAAAGCACAACTTCAGGATTCCACATTTTTCCCCCCAGGAAAAGTGTTACAATTCATCTTTGTGAGGTATATTGAGGTCTACATCCCCCAAATTAGTGAATAAATCCTATTTTTATTGCATTTACTTTTACTTTTCATTAAAATTAAACCTAACCTTTTGATTATTTTCTTTTCACACATCTATGTTGGCAATTGAGTAGGAACCTTTGAAATTCCTGAAAGTGGCACCAGATCTGTCATACATTACAGGTAGTGAACTTCAGTTCTCTGGGACAAAATCAAGACATTAACTGGCTGAAAGATGCCTGTCCATTGTACAGAATGCTTCAGAATATGTGATAATTATTTGTATTCATAATGATTGAAACATAATTCATGTCAAATGGGTGCCGCACATTTAGCTGCCAGTATTTGAGGCTAGATACAATTTGGCAGCACAATGAAATGATTTTTGTTATTTTGCTTTGGTCAAAGGTCAGAAAAATAGATGCTGTGAAATATCCTGGGCTCTTTGAGGGAAAGACAGGGAAGAGAAAAAAGCAAGCCATGATTGATTATTGACTGTAGCTCAGCAACCAGTCATATAATTTCCATCTCATTTATATTGGCAGTTGCTTTATTAGCTATGATTAGGATTGAAGTGAAAAGGTCAGACTTGAACATGAAAATTATAAGAAAAATGTGTACATGACTTTTAACTTCTAGAAAACAGCACATAATGTTGTAATAGCATTATTCTTGTGAGGTTAGAGGAAGGAGATGAAGTGGATGAGGAGGGGCTTGATTAAACTCTGAACAGCACTGACTTCAGTTATTGCTATTAAGCTGCTGAATGCAAGATATTCAAAATAAAATGTAGAATGTTTCCTCACGCTTCATTTTGCACAATATTTCTACCTCGGCAATGAATTTAGACTGCAAAAGCAAACTAGGAGAGAAGTGGCAAACAGTGCTGATCTCCCCAGTAAATGTTACAAAATCATAGTTTGCAGCATCAAGAGGCATTCTGGAGCATTGCCTAGTAAATAATAAAGACAATGAAGCCAATGTGCAAAAGCCCATTCCTGTGTTTTTAGGACTGTCTCCTATCACATACCCAGTCCATCCATATGGCTCATGCAGGTGACTCATACCTTTATCACAGTTCCTGACCAGCATTATCTACTTTTACAGCTTATTTCAGGCTGTCTGTATACTAACTTTCAATTTGCCTAGTCCTTTAGCTTTGTTTGGCACAAGAGTAAAGGACTAAGGAGGGACTCCAATTTCCATCTATTTTACCCTTGTAGTTAAGATAATTACATCCCAATCTCTTTAGCTGGTTAAAAAAAAAAAAAAAAACCAAAACCAAACCTCCCCAAACCTTTTCAACAGATCGGGTCCCCTGCTTCCCCACTCATTCAGTCCTCCCACACTATCGCATTACTCCGATGGCATAAAGAGTTTGAATGATTTCCGCTGGGAGACACATAATGGAGGTATCTCTTTACAAAGCCCCTCCTTCAGGCCAGCTGAATGCCTGAACAGCGTCTCAGAAATGCTGCCGCCCTAATCTTTTTAGCAACAAAGATCTGTTTCTTTGCTTAGCATGAAGTAGGCCTCAGAGGCTTGTGTGTGCCTTGGCCTGTAGGCCAAAAGCCTCCTGTTTACAATTTCCTTATTCCTGTTTTTAATGTTGTTCTGAGAGGAGCCACAAAGGACTGGTTTTATCCACAAGGAACAAGGGAGCTATTAGAGAAGGCCGGAGGAAGGAAGCGAGGGAGGAAGGAAGGAAGGAAGGCAGATCCAAAAGGAGCAGCCCAGGAGGGATTAGCAGACACAGCTGTTCCCTTCGGGAGCCGAGCTTTCTGCCTTTTATCATTTCCCCTGCATTTCATTTTATTATCTTACTTCCCTGTTTCTATCTCGGCCATGTATTGGACTGAATTTCACTGCAGCCACTGGAGATTAGAGACTTGCAGCAGTTATGTAAATTCTCTCTCTTTTGATCTTTTCCTTCAGTGCACACCCAGCCCACGTTTACCAAAGTAGCATAAGCCTTGCTTAATCAATATGCTACCCAGCCAGTTAGATCATTCCTAAACTTGAATTAGGAAATCAAAATGCTCTAGTTTTGCCTGCTCAAAGTAGATAAATCAAACATGAAATCATACTGCGTTGGTAACAGAACAATTCTTTGCGATAGATTGAAACCTTTCCTCTGCTGTTCAAACACTTTCAGTAAAGGAAAATAACAAGAAATGAGGTATTCAAATTTATCATTAACTAAGTTGTTACACTCTCATTTTTTTTCCTATTTGAGAGCTTATGATCCTTTCATCTGGTGAATTCCATTAATGGAACAGCTAGATATTGCTGCTGAAACCGTAACATCAATAGGATGCAAATACGAAATCACTGACATTGTACTGTATGCATAAGCTGGCTTCAGATGTAACACCAACCTGTAGTTTCTCACAACATGCCTGAGTCATGGCAACTTCAGGCTCACAGAATCCCTTCTCCTTGTATTTCCTGACGGGGGGGGGGGATCCGCATCCTTTCAATGTACAACAAACCCCTTTCTTTTTTGAATGTGGGAAACAAAGAGCTTTGTGCAAACTTTGGTCAATATTTTTTTTTAGATTTTTAAAATCCTACCTTTATAATTTTTTATAAGTCACTCAAGGTGGCAAACTTATCTAATACTTCTTCTTCCAACAACCTTGTGAGGTGAGTTCGGCTGAAAAAGAGTGACTGACCCGAGGTGACCCAGCTTGCTTTCGTGCCTAAGGCAGGAACAGGAATATTTATTTATTTATTAAACTTGTATTCTGCCCATTTCACTGGAGACTACTCTAGGTGGCTTACAGACATACTAAGGTAATTCTTAGGATCATAACAGAGACCAAAACCTCAGTTGTTGAGTGATGTGGTCATTAAGTGAGACATCCACATGATTGCTTTGCTCAGGACCACAATCTTGGCACTCCCAGTTGTGGTTATTAAGTGATCTCATCTTAAGTGCTCATTAAGCAGCCAGAGCAAAAGAGCTGCCTGCCTAGTTTAGCACCAGTCTGTGTATGGAAGAAAACTCTGAAGGGCTGCCTGCAGCAAATCTCAGTTCCATGCAGAGCTGAGATTCCCTCCCGGCTGAAATTTCCTCCCCGCAGGCAGCCCTTTCACTCTCAAAGAGCTGCCTGCCAGAGCTAAGGAATCTTAATTCTGTGTCAGCAGCTTACAACCATCCTTGTTGGCTTCCCCGTTGGCTTTCTGGGGAAACCAGCAGAGAAGATTGTAAATGGCAATCTCTTAATTGCAGGACACTTGGCAATCAATTCTACATGTGAACAGGATGCCAATATGCAGACCATGATCATGTGACTGCAAGGATGGTGGTGTAACATTTTGCAATGACTGGAATGCTTTGCAGGTTGTAAAGCATTTATTCTATGGTCGTCATTAGTCATAAGTTAAGGACTACTTGTAAAACTCACCATCTCCTTTTTTCTAGCTTGGTGCTTTAACCACTAGATCAAACTGGCTCTCTTCAAGCTAGGAGATTTATCAGAGATTTATCTGACCAATATTTAGACCAAATAAAAACAATGCTTTATTGCAAATCACCAACAAAACTGTTTTGCATATAAAATAATAGTAGCCCAGCCCATTGTACCTAATGAATATGACAGATCATGACTACTGACTAGTAAATAAGGAAACATGCTTCCTTTAGCTATTATAAAAAAACTATTCTGGACATGGTTCATGTTGTTGAAATTGTTTTGATCAAGCAGGATAAACTATCTTTTAGATTTAGAACATAGGTCTGATACAGAAAAATCCTTAGATTGAATTGTAATGCTGTTGCCACAACTGAAATTTGACATATCAACACATCAGTATAATGAAGGGGTTCATTTTTTTCATTTTTCTTTTAATTTCTAGAAAAATTTTAAAAATTCAGGGGTTAATACAGGGCATAGAGACAAACATTTATATAAATATTTGGATGCCTTGATCTGGTTTTAATTATAAATGCTTCCTCACATCCATTCACTTACTGATGTGCTAAGAGAGAACAACTTTAACATTGGAACTATAACTTAAACTTTTAGTCAGAAAAAGTTATGTTGAGATAACCTTTTATCTTTGCAATAGCTTGCCACTTCAGAATATTTTAATATAACTAAAATATTGCTTTTAAAAGAACTCATAACAGTATGCATTGGCTTTGAATTGCCCCACATACGTTTTGCCAAAAAACAATCGTCCAAAGTTAACTGAGATTTATAAATGAAGCATTCTTCTGCAGAAATATTCTTAAGTGTCCTTGTGGAATTTGAGTCTCCCAAAAGGAACTCAGATTGTAAACTGGTCTTGAGTAACAGAAAACTCTGTGATTAACATTCTCCTGATTCACTCAGGGACACAAATCTAAACTTTTCCTTCCTGCCCAAAGTGGAATTATCATTAACTTATAACTAGTTTTCAAGAGGAATGATTAGTTTGTTTGGTTTTTTTTTTTTAAAACAAAGGAATTCTTCCAGGTACGTTTTTTCCCTTCCATTTTTAAAAATGTAAATGGAAAGTTTAAGCCAGATATCAACAAAAATGCAATTACCACTTACCAGCTAACTAAGGCAACCAACCACAAGTTAAATAACATAATCGCTGAAATATCTTTTTTAGTGCTGGTACTCATAATTTCCTTTATAAAGAGAATCATAATTTAGAGAACATACAACTCCCCCAGCAGTCTTCAGCTTTTGGGGGTATGGTGTAGTTTTATTTTGCAGGATTATAGACTATGAAACTGTGATTACAGCATTGACAGAGTCTGCTTTCCGTATCTCTGTGCTGTACTGGCTGCAGGGTCATTTCCCTTCCCCTGAGTTAAAGAGAATGGCAGGTTTTTCTTTTCCAGGTATATTGCCAAGTCGATATTGGGAATAAGATATGATGAAGTTAGATGGTCCTGAGAATCAGCTTTAAGCTGCCTTCTCAGCAATTTAAAAAAGATGTTTAAACTGCTACAAGAGTGTGTAATCTGAAGTCTAAGGGCCACATTCAGCTCCTCCATGAATTATTATCAGACAGTAGTGTGTGTGTAGTATTATGACCTTGAGCAGCAATTGTTGTTGTTGTTGTTGTTAATTGCGAAGTCATGTCCAACCCCATGGACAACCTTCCTCCAGGTCTTCCTGTCCTCTACCATCTTCTGGAATCCATTTAAGTTCACGCCTACTGCTTCAGTGACTCCATCCAGCCACCTCATTCTCCCCTTCTTCTATTGCTCTCAATCTTTCCCAGCATTAGGCTCTTCTCCAGTGAGTCCTTCCTTCTTATTAGGTGGCCAAAGTACTTGAGTTTCATTGTTACCTATAGACAAGAATTTAGTCAACTAAATAATAATAATAATAATAATAATAATAATAATAATAATAATAATAACAACAACAACAACAACAACAACAACAACAACGTTGGAAGGGACCTTGGAGGTCATCAAGTCCAACCCCTGCTCAGGCAGGTAACCCTATACCATTTCGGACAAATGGCTGTGCAGTAACATATTTAATTAGCTTAATATGATTTTTCATTAAAACCAATTAAATGTGAGTGAGCGTGTTGCATTACTGCTACACCTTTCCTTTAGAGGTTTGTGGTATGTATGTAGCATTTCTCCCCACTCTTCCAGTTCTATTCTGTTTTCTCAATAATCCTATAAGGTAAGATGGGCCAAGCAATTCAATTAACTTTATGGTTCAAGTGGAATCTACCAAGTGCCAGCTCAAGGGTACATGGCACTCCTAAACCAGATTGACAGATGGCGCCACCTCCTGCCAATGTAAAGATTTGCATTTTTAGAATGATTTAGGAGGGGTGGTATTGGCACTCTCTAAGCTTTGGTATTCTATTTTCATTTATACAAATCAAATGCTACTAACTTCTAATTAGGCACATACAGTATAAGGTTATACTATTTAGTTATTTTCTTAAACATGTTCTGCAGTTATCTTGAAATTTGGGTTACATTTGAATCTGTATTCGGAATGTTACCCAGCACAGTGTGGCATTATAGAATCCTTAACTAAAATAAGAAAACCGCTGTAAAAGCAATAATTGGGAATAGGAATCCTAACCATGTGCTTAAATTACCCTTC
The DNA here is from genome assembly GCF_001527695.2 of Protobothrops mucrosquamatus. Taxonomy (NCBI): domain Eukaryota; kingdom Metazoa; phylum Chordata; class Lepidosauria; order Squamata; family Viperidae; genus Protobothrops; species Protobothrops mucrosquamatus. The sequence continues at coordinate 93,992 of NW_015386670.1, read as the reverse complement.
TTGAATCTTGGACCTTCCTATCTGTTCAGATTGTAGTTTGGATACCAGTAGATCAGGAAAACCTTAGGACAGGCAAAGATAATATCTAAGCAATGATTCTTACAAAACTGCATACAAAGTGTAACTGAGAAAAGTTCAGGCCTATAACACATTTGCTGAGAAAAGCTGTAATTTAAATATATTGGTGATTTTCACCTATGACCATGACATGTTTTTGTTTTAAACCATGGCTTTGCTACCGAAGTATACAAGGGTTCTGCATTAGTTCAAAAGCATTATTGGGCTGCAATACCAGTTTTATTTAAGAACTGAACTGATTTATTTCTGGCTTATTTGAGCTATATTTGAAGTCATGTCACAACAAGTCTTTGCTGGGTAGGCCATTGGCCAGGACAATTTCCTCATCACACTTTTTAGCTAGTTTGATAGTTTCCTGGCTCCCGCTTATTTTATTTATTTATTTATATCCCACTTTTATTATTTTGATAAATAACTTAAGGTGGCAATCATACTCCTCCCCCCTTCTATTTTCCCTAAAACACAACCCTGTGAGGTAGGCTGGGCTGAGAGAATGACTGACCCCAAATGATGGGACTAGAATTCCTGATCTCCTGGTGTGTGGTCTGGTGTCTTAACCTTCAGACTCATCTACTTGAACAAGTAACTAGATGAATGCAAAAAACATGAGGTAAAGGCATGATGCTAGCATGTAAGATCCTTCTATAAATTTCCCTTTTCAGTGGAGAAAATTACAAAATACAAAGACCTGAAAACAGAAGTAGAACAACAACTGTGGCAAAAGAAAGCGAGGATAGTATCAATTGTGATAGGTGCCTTGGAAATAATCCTTTTTCACAGGATTATCCAGTTCTCATGAAACTTGCATCAAATGAATAATCTGCTACCTTGCCTCCCCCCCCCCCCGGCTGTCCAGTAGTTTTATCCTGTGGGAATGGTTGCCCTCAGTACCTGAAAAAACCATTTGTCTGAATCTTCTTCCTTCTGGGCTTTAGGTCAGCAGGTTTAGAACAAGAACCTAAAGGAAATTTTTACTAGCTGTAAAATGTATCTCATGTAAAATAATACTCAGATGTTTTTTTAAAAACAAAAAGAAAGAAAAACAGAAATTCTAACGAGTTCCATATAGTTTAAGCATGTGGTTTTTGGCAATGCTGACTTAAGTAAACTGAGAGGGGAAAAAAACATATAAGAAGCATCTGTCTGACACAGGTTAAGATGATCTCTAAAAGTATACAACAAAGTGTTTTCTGAAAGTCAGAAGATAACTTAGTGGTAAGGGCTATTAAGTTAAGAAAATACGTATTTGTCTATTATTTATTTGGTTTTTATTTATTTATTTACTTATTTACTTATTTAGTTATTTATTCATTCAGCCACAATTTGCTAAGACTCCCATAGTTAACAATATATTGCTAATTAAAACTTTTACAGTAAGAAAAAAAATAAAAATAAAATATGCATGGTGAAATCATCATTATCATCATCATCATCATCAATACATAACCCCTAAAAACAAAGCCTAACATGCACTAGTAATATACAACCCCCAGATGATATCCACTTAATCCACCGATGGAAAAACTCTGTTTTTTGCATCTTCCAAAAAAGGGATCACAAAAATCTGATTGTATCTAGAAAGCTGTTCAAAGGGCACCACCAACAGCTTCTCCTGTAAATCACAAATGACTGTGATTCTGACAGGACAGCCTAGTCTTGAATGTATGTATGGCAGGAAAACCAATCCAGCCATTTGTCCGAAATGGCATAGGGTTTCCTGCCTGAGCAGGGGGTTGGACTAGATGACCTCCAAGGTCCCTTCCAACTTTATTATTATTATGAATCATCGCACAGTCAGCCAGATGTTCAGACTGGATTTGGCATTTTGTCTACCTATTGAGTCCTTCCCAAGGACCTGGGATAGGCAGATGTGGATGTTTGATGTTATTACAGATATTATTATTATTATTATTATTATTATTATTATTATTATTATTATTATTATTATTATTATTTGAAAACTTGTTCTCATTCTTAAATCAAAAAGGATAAGAATGATAACCTGCTCATTACTCTTTCTATATAGTCATTTCTGTGCTAAAGATATCCCCAATCCTCATCCCCTATATTTGAATTTGTGTCCCTTTGCTATATCTTTCATTGCATCCCCACTCCCCCCACCCCCAATCTGTCACTGAGAAGAACTCGCTGAAATTTGGAGAAGAGCCTGCAAGCATCTTTGGGAATATTTGAGAAGCATTCCATAAAGTGACCTACATGGTTGTTATATACAGATGGACATGTATCTGTATTCCCAGTTTGTGCCTCAACTGGCTCAAGCCCGAGGAGACACTTTTAAGTGCCTCATGCTTTCACAGCACTTAATTTGCCTTGTCCTTTGGTCATTTGTCTGCTCCTTTTCCTTCTCTGCTGCTTCCTGCCTCGTAAAATGATAGCCAGCTGCCTCTTCAAGGGAATGATGGAAATCTCCTGGGAACAACCGAGAGGAAGGGAGAGTTGAAGGAAACATGTCTCCCCACCCCACCCCCACGGATGGTCAGCTAAATGCTATCATGAGCTGTTTATCGGTCCAGATGGCTGATTGGCCACCATGGTTGTACAGAAGAAAAAAAGTTGATGTTTTTAGAAGAAGCAGCAGAAAAAAATCCATCACATTACTTTTAAAACAGAACAGCATATGAGTCATATATTTTCTCAATGATATTTTTTTTTAAAAAAAAAATTAATCCCATCTTAATTGTTTATTAATTGTTTAGAGGAGGATTGGTATAGATGTAGTCATATTTACTATATATATAGTAAATATACCACTGAAGACAATGGTAGTCCAGTTACTTATGATTAAATTCATACTGACTTCCATGATTCTTGCATCAGCTCTGAATCCAGCGCTTCTTAAGGAAGGGAGCCATTTCTTTGTAAATAATGTGAAATGTCAGGCATGAAGCAAATTATAACAATCTCCAGCCATAATTACATCCAATGTTTTGATCTGTGATGGCTTCATTTTAGCCAATATTCTCATTTTATGGGGTTTTTTCCTTCTCCACTTTACATTTATTATGTTTACTCCACATTTATTATTTTTACAAATAACCCAAGGTGGTAAACTTATCCAACACGCGTTCCTCCTCCTATTTTCCCCACAACAACTCTGTGAGTTGGGTTGTGTTGAGAGAGAGTAACTGGCCTAAAGTCACCCAGCTGAGTTCCATGCCTAAGGCAGGACTAGACTTCACAGTCTCCTGCAGCCAGTTTTGGTCACCATATATATATAAAAAGATGTTGAGAGTTTGGAAAAAAACCAGAGAAGAGCAACTAAGATGATCAAAGGCCTGGAGACCAAAACATACGAAGAATGGCTATGGGATTTGGGTTTAGCTAGTCTAAAGAAAAGAAGAAATAAGGGAGACATGATAGCAGTATTCTAGTATCTGAGGGGCTGCCACAGGGCAGAGGGGCCCAGGTTGTTCCCCAGAGCACCAGAGGGAAGGTCGAGAAACAGTGGTTGGAAACTGATCAAAGAGAGAAGCAAACTGGAATTAAGGAGAAACTTCCTGACAGTGAGGACAATTAACCGGTGGAACAGCTTATCCCCAGAAATCGTGGGTGCTCCATCATTGGAGATTTTTAAGAAGGGACTGGAAAATCACCTGTCTCAGATGATATATGTTCTCCTGCTTGAGCAGGGGGCTGGACTAGAAGACCTCCAAGATCCCTTCCAGTTCTATTCTATTCTATTCTATTCTATTCTATTATTCTATTCTATTCTATTCTATTCTATTCTAAAACTATGTTTCAGTTAGTCATCAGATTTCTACCAATATGACTGATGTGATTTCCTTCAAAGAGTGACAGGAATTGAAATTTGATGAAAGTGCAAAGTACTTAATTTTAGACATCAATTACTTTTTCACAGATGTATACTTCCCAAGTGCCATATGAGAGGAAATGATGATCAAGTATTGTAATGTTTCATCTCTCATTCTGGACAGGGTAACAGGCCACCAGAGAGAGAGGACGTGTAATTTGAGAGTCCTCTTGGATGCATGACTCCTGCTCAAAGATCAGGTGATCAGGAGGGCTTTGTACTAATTCATCTTGCTCATCAGTTGGATCTGGACAGTACGGAAGCTATATCCTGGATGGACTATTTCAATGCACTCTACAAGGGGCTGCTCTTGATCATTTGAAACCTGCCACTGGTCCAGAATGCAATGGCATATGCAGTTTGGAGCATTCTCCAGTATATCCTTATAATGCTATTGCTTTATAAGAAGCATTGGTTTCTAGTAGACTTCAGGGTACAATTCAAGGTGCTGGTCATCACCTTTAAAGAACAGGTCCAGGTTACTGGTAGGACCATCTGTTTCCCATGGTTTCTACTTATCCCACTGGATAAGGTGGAATGGGCATTCCCTATCTCTTGTAGAACATTGTGATCTAGAACAGTCATTCAGATAAAGATTCCAAGGAAGAATTTCAGCATCGAGGAGAACAGAATTATAAAGTAATGGGTCTTATGGGACACAGTATTCTTAATAGACAAAACACTGATATATGGAATATACTAGCAATTTCTTGAGATTTAGCAAAATAACAAAGTATGATAAATAAATAAATAAATAAATAAATAAATAAATAAATAAATAAATAAATAAATAAATAAATAAATAAATAAATAAATAAATAAATAAATAAGATAGATGTTGGACCTTGAAGATCTTGGTTCAGGGTCATTCCTATGGAGGCTCATTGGGTAAGCTGGGAATGACTTGAGTAGAGAGTCTTCTGCTGGGGGAAAAGGGAGTTATGAATCTAAGAAAACAAACATATAAATAATACAGACAAACTCACCATTCATCCTCCCAACTGGTTGAAATGAAGGATAGAGCACTGGTCAGCCACCTTTCTATTGAACTGTCTGATGAGCACCATCTCTGGAAGTGGTTTTATAACATTGCATGGGAACTGAGCAACTGATGGAAGCTAACCTCTTTCGGTTGAACTCAGAAGGCTATAGTCTTGCAGAACATACTTGAACACTGTTGCCAGAGTATTGGGTGGTATTGCTACAGCATCAAGGAAGAGGAAACCAAAGATGGAGTGATCTCTTTGGGTGCTGGATCAATCATGCAAGAATATAATAGTTTAATCTAGCTTCTACATGAAAATAATGTTTGGGGTTCTAACATTGGATTTGAGTCATCCTTTTCAACAAGCCTGTTTAAGTAATATCTTACAACCTGCTTCAGTGAACACTATTATGTAATAAGAATGATTACTCCAAGTTTAAGACTGCATCCGTTGTCCTTTACTGGATTAGTAAGAGTAGTTTAAGATGTGTCCTCTACTGGATTAGTAAGAGTAGTTTAAGATGAGACATTTCTTTTGAAAAAAGCAACAACAGAATAGGGTGAAAGGTTAAGATTTTAGCACAGGTATGCCCAAGAATAAAGTTTTGGACATATAGGTAATCTTTGACTTATGACCACAATTGAGCCCAAAATTGCTGTGGCTAAGTGAGACAGTTGTTAAGTGAGTTTTGCTCCATTTTATGACCGTTCTTGCCACAATTGTTAAGTGAATCACTGAAGTTGTTAAGTTAGTAACATGGCTGTTAAGTGAATCTGGCTTCCCCATTGATTTTGCCTGTCAGAAGGTTGTAAATGGTGATCTCGTGATCCCTGGACACTGCTACCATGCCAATTGCCAAGTGTCTGAATTTTGGTCACATGACCACAGGGATGCTGCAATGGTCACAAGTGTGAAAACTGGTTGTAAGTCACGTTTTTCAGTGCTGTTGTAACTTTGAACAATCACTAAACGAATGGGTGTAAGTCGAGGACTAGATTGGATTGCTGTTGAAGTCAAAGGGTACGATTTCCTGAGAGATGGGACAAAAGGAGGAGGAAACATTATAGATCAAGAAAAAAACCATGGTAGGGTATGGAACTGGGCTGAGTTTTGATACATGGCTTAGCAATATTTAAATGCTATTTACTTTACATGATTGCACTCAGCTGATTAGAAGGGATGCCTAGGTGCATTTCTCCTTTTGTCTCATTTTCTGAGCTGTGTGAGAATAGTCAATTGTTTGAGCATCTCAGGCTTATAGTGATAAATCCTCCACATGCAGTTGCCTAATCTATGCCTTTGAAAAAATCAGTGTGCAAAGCTACATGTGCTGTTAAGAGTCGTCAGCGATGGAAAAGGATGTGACCATGATCTAGCCAGTCCTGGGAAATCTCTCTCATTTTCAAGCAATTCAGCATTGATTGACAGACTCAATTTGTTGTTATTTCAAACATCTCTGAAAGGGCCTTGGTTAAAAACAAACAATCTAGTTTACTGAGCTTATCTACTACAGTTCACTAAAGAGTTAGGTTGGTGCACAGACCTATTTGAAAGCTTTAGGTTAATCCATGGATGGGACTGAGAATAAGTCAGCCTTTGCCATATATGTTGGGACCTCAAATCCTGGAATGCCATGCAAGCATTGGCTGTCCACATTCCTCCGAACAGTTTGCATTAAAAGATTAGGGCCAAATTAAACAGGATATTCCCTATGTGTACCCTATTAATGTGTATGCTTTTAAGAACATAAAGAGCATTTCTATGTGTATGCACGCTGGCTGATGAGGGGAAGCACTAATACTCATCAACCTAGCTAGGTGGCAACTTTGGATTTGCCTAAGTAAGATCAGGCCAGTTTAGTGCTGTACGTGGATGGAAAAATACCAGAAATTACCAAGGGTGTAAGCTAGACTGGCAAATTGTGAAACGTCCTGGAAGAAGACAATGGCAAATCATGGCTGTCTTACTTCATATCCCATCTACAGAGCAATGTCATCTTGTAGGGTGAGAAGGATCTTCTCTCAGAAGCTGCAATGACCCTAGTTAAGTATCTTTTCCTCAAATCTTTAAACATCTGGCTCAGACAATATGGATTATGTTCCACCAGCTGAGATGTCATTGCTTGTGACTGGGTTTTGTTATGTGTTGGTGTGCTGTTTGTTGATTGTTATTGTGTGTCTCTCCCCTTCCCCTGGGTTGTGGTTTCCAATCCTAGTATGTAAATTGCTACAGGGACCTTTTGCAGTCCTGCTGCGGACCTGACAGAAACACTAATTTTTCTTCATGGGCTAATAGCTGTTTAGGATGGGGGATATTTTAGCATCTCAATAACCATAATCTAAATCCTAATTATGTTTTAAATTTGAGGTAATTTAAAATAATTCAAGTTAAAATAAAATTCATAATTAATAGTGTATATGTTTATACTTTATTAATTGTTTATATTAATAGTTTACAGTCACTTTTGGATTAGTTTCCATCCATTGCTTCTTGTCCTGCCCTCAGGTGCTTTGGAGAATAGCTTGACTCCCTCTTCTTTGTGGCAACCCCTGAGATATTGGAACACTGCTATCAGGTCCCCCCTCGTCCTTTTCTTCGTTAAACTAGACATACCCAATTCCAGCAACGGTTCTTTATATGTTTTATCCTCCAGTCCCCTGATCATCTTTGTTGCTCTTCTGTTTTATGTATTTATATACCTAAATAAACCATGGCATTTTGAGTCATTTCCAAAAGGATGTAACAGTTTAGAGGAAAATGCACATTAACATTTTTCAAAATGAAGTGTATGGAAGATAAACATGGCAGATAAATATAGCGTAGAGCAGGAAGCAATTGTTTATAAAGTGGTGTTCAAGAACGACACAAGTGATGTCAGCAAAAGATTCTTCCTCCCCCCACCCCGCATTTCAGCCCATCCTCTTTTGGAGTTTATTTGTGCTCCTCAGTGAGAACTTCCAAGCTAAATGGTTGGTTTCTTTTGCAATTTCCCCAATTCAGATGTTGCGTGTTAGAGAACTAATAATTTTGGATTCACTGCCAAAGTCAACCTAAGCACTTGCAGTAAGTAACACACATTATGGGAGAGGATATTCTTGAGACAAATAACAGGACCCACATGGTCATTGTTTGAGTACATATTATTGCCAATCTCTATGGTGAGAGCAGTGAGAAAGGCTAGGCATGGCTAGGTAGACCATCTGGATTTTTTTCTAGAAACTTTCTCTCATGTTTCCTAGTTGCCATTTACATTTCAAAAGAATCCAACAGTAGTTTGCTAATTCTAAGCACCATGAGAAACTTCTTTGGGAAGAATAAATCCCAAACCAAACTAAGGCAAATGGATGTATCCTGCTTGTGGCGGAGGCAATTTACTGCTGTTGCTTTGACCAGTTTTACCAATTACACATCAACACCTCATTTCTATAGTTTCTGTGTATACTGTGATCCACGTCCATACGCCTACATTGTCAAAATCTCATGAGACTTCAGAGAGGTATTGCCGAATTTCTATATATAGGATTTTGGGTGCCACATGTGATCTCACAAGATCTTGCGTGAGCACACTGAAATCTCTAAAATGTATGGTACTTACTTAGGTGCATTCCCTGGGTGCATTCCCTGCATAAAACAACGCCAGAGGCGATCACCTGGATAGCTGAACTGGACATCCAGTTATGAAGCCACTGCCACAGACATTTTACTTATAATTATGTAGACTGTGTATATATGTTTACTTCTCTTCTGTCGTGTTAATAGTAATGATAATGATAATGATGATGATGATGATGATAATAATAATAGTTGGAAGGGACCTTGGAGGTCATCTAGTCCAACCTCCTGCTCAGGCAGGAAACCCTATACCATTTCAGACAAATGGCTGTCCAGTCTCTTCTTAAAAACTTCCAGTGTTGGAGCATTCACAGCTTCTGCAGACAGGTTGTTCCACTGATTAATTGTTCTCATCATACACTAAATAACAATAATGGTACTTACTGTTATTTTGAAGACAATTGAGAAACTCTTTGGTAGTTTGGTAGATACCCTAACTCTTCTGCTAACTCACACACATTTTGTCTTCTGCTTGGGATACCCTGAGATTTTGGTGTGGCTGGACTAATAGTAAGATTAGCATCCAGATCATTCAAATAAAATGTACAGAATCATAAGGCAATGGCAATAGATTGTGAAAAAGTAATACAAGTGGCTGAAAAACCAATCCAGAAAAAGTAAGGATGGCAATATTGTAGTGTGAAAATAAGAGTTTGAGGATTTGCCATGTGCTATATAAGTGATCCAGACATCTACCTTCAGTGTAGATTTTCCCACAGATAAACTTCAAAGTTGAAGAACTTCAACGTTCATGCTCACACTTCTTTATTGCTAAGCTGTACAGGCTTTCAGGAACTTTGATGGAGAGCCAACAACTGATGTATTAATATTTGTGTTTGTTTTGTCCTCAAGCTTGGCTGAACTGCTTTGGTTATGATGTATTCAAGAAAGCAATAGACAAATAAAATAATCATGAATTCTTCAGCTTGTGGTCAAAGGGCACCACAGTTCAGGAAGTTCAATTCATTTGCCATTTAAAATGAACTATATGAACTCTATACAGACAGCTGTGAATTTGCCAGTATTTACACAAGCACATGCCTTATTATAAAGAGTAGTTTAAAAACATGATGGGTGAAAATCATACCAAGTTCTCCTTACAATCAAGGGAGCACAGGTCTAACAAGTATCAGGATGAGAGAAATTGGTACAATAGAAAAAATCCAAAGTTTCAGATTTTCCTATCTGCTTTCCTATAACCTTTTGCTTTCATCTTATTTTACTCCTGACAAGAATTTTCCTAGTCCTTTGAATAGACTGGGAAGTGGAAAAGGAAATCCATCCTATTTCGTACTGGAAATCCCCATTAATAAACTCCATTATTCTTTGAAATGACTGTTGACTTTTTCTTGGGGGTGATGGAGAGAACTGATACTATTGTCATTTCTGATTAACCAAATCCATCTTTCATCTGTTCCTGTTGAGTCTCAAGTTTGTGAAGTAGCCTTCAGAAGGACCTATGACATTTAATAAGAACTTTCCTGACTGTGGAGATTCTCAGTCATTCAGATCATAGTTTTCTCAAAGGTGCTTTTTCAAAAGGCAACTGGACTGTTTTTTTCCTTGAGGAGGAAGAATAAAACATTTTATTTCTCATCCAAGAAGCTTCATGAGTTCTGGTGGCAAGGGGATGGAAGGATCCATTCACCCCCCCATCAGAACTGATGAAGCTCATTGGATGAAAAAACACCTTGGAGACAACTTTCCTGACCATAATTTGAAACTCAGCTCATAATTGTAGACCTGTGGAAATTGAGCTTTCATGGCATATTTATGACATATAGCATCAGTAGGACAGAAAAACTAGGTATGATCTTATTCATGTTTACACAGAGGTAAATTTCAATGTTTAGTAGAGATTATTCTCCATTAAACATGCTTAGAACTGCAACCTGAATATCTTTCCAGATTCCAAATTGTAACTAAAATTGTTTCAGTTCAACATTGCTTTCTATTGGCAGAGCTAATACCATCACACTATAACTTTTAACAAACTAATGATTACAAGAGACTATTTCATACTGTGGGTATCTGAAAATAATGCTCTTCCCCTTTTATCTTGTGCCATACACATTGCAAATGCATTTAAATTCCACTTTTATTAATAAGCTATTTTACTTATTGTATTTTGGACAATGTGATAACTTGAAAAATATTATTTTCCGAATCTGACATTCTTGATGGAAAACAGCAAATGTGTGAAGAAGAACAGAGGCAAGAATAATGTAACAGGTGCTTTTTCCCTCATGAAAAGATGCTTCCTTGGCTTGTTCATACAATGTTGACAACACTTTCCATCATCACCAGACAGGACAGATTTACAAGAAAGCAGTTTTATAACATTTTACATTATCAAATCAAACCTAACCAAGTCTTTATTAGAGCCCCAATGCCAGCAGTCGGCTACAAACTATATACTATATAGTATATACTATATAGTTTGCCTGTAAATGTACACATATACATTTTTTTCAAATGTAAAGAGAGATGAATGATGCATGTAGAGAAATAAAATTGGCCTTCCAAGGAGAACCATCAGAATAAAGGTCAGACAGGAAAAGCCACAAATAAAAATCACACTCTCTGCCTGCCTGGGAATATCTTCAGGATAGGATGGATAAAAGTCATCTGGGACTTCCTGTAAAGAAAACAATAAAGATGTATGTTGCTCAAGAAATCCCCACAAAGATATATTCATTTGTGTAGAGGAGTAATTTTGTAATGCCCCAGCAGATCACCAGAAGGCAACGTATTGCACTAGGCTGGCCAAAGCGAAAGCTTTGTGAAATTTCAAACCTATGAAGTTGCAAAATCCCAAGTGCTGCAAGGCTGAAAACCAGATTTACATTGATTTGAAAATTAATAGCTTAGATATGTTGCTTAAGAATACTTCAGACATTTTTGAGGCCTAACGAACAAAAGCCCTAGGGACTGAAGCCTGCAAGTAACTTTTTGAACCAGCTTGAATTAAAGTGGAAAGATGGTTAACTTTAGCCAAAGCTTGAAAAACTCTAGCCTACATGGAGACCAAGCCTGTCTGTAAATGTATAACAGCTTTGTTAATATATCTTATCCTTGGAATTGCAAAGATAGCTCTAATAAACTTAGACTGAACACATTCAAGGATGTCAAGTTTTGTACAGCATAGAATTGAACATTGCAGATAAGTGAAAAATGACCTTGGATGTGAAGATCTTGTAAAACTGCAGGGATAAAGTGAACCTTCTTCAAAGAGAAAAATCTTAGCATAGCTGAAGAACCACATTGAACAATGGTTATCTGATATAAGAAACACCATCCTGTAAAAGTTCTCACAATTTAGGGCAGATTTTCTTCTAGGATGTAGGGCCCGGAGATGGTGGGGATGGAATTTGGGCTTTCTGCATGCCAAATATGAGCTCCATGTTTTCTTCTTTCTCCTTGTAATATTTTACTCCATGTTTACCTAGTAGAGGCAAATTCATCAGATAAACCTACCAGAAACCACATGCATAAGAGTAATTTGTTCCTGCAGGAGTTGGTTCTGACAATCTACATGGATTAGACAAAGTCAGGAAACGGAAAGCTATCACCAAGGACTACCATGTGCATGGAAAGTAGCATGCTTATGACAGCTATTCTGTCATTGTGGCATTTAGCCACCTAGAGTTGCTTTGGACAGCAAGATGGGTGGCGTATAAATTTAACAAATTAAATCAATAAATGTATATTTATACGCAATCACCTCCATTCAGATTCATGGCAGCTTATGAACAACTGAAATGTCCATAACATAATATCAATATTAAAAAAATATTTAATTTATGGCAGAAATCAGCCAACCAATCTACATAGTTTGTTAAAACCAGTAACTGTAAAAATCTCCCCATAATCACACACGATCCAGTTCACCAATAATAATAATTAGTGCGTACAACCTGGACACTGAAGATCCTCTGAGATGATTCAGTCTTTAAAACCTACCTGTCTCTTAGCCCCGTTAGTTAGATCAGACCAGAAAATGAATCCCACAAGAAAGCTAAAGTTATTTTTATTGAGACTGGCTAGACTAGAGTAACAGAATTTTGCAGGTTTGATTGTGCTGTGACTCCTCTTCCTCCTTGTTATACTTCACTGAATAAGGAAGGGTTTGCCTGAACTGCTATTATCTCATTGCTCTGAATTTAAAAAGCACATGAACCCCTTTTCCCTAGGGTATGATTCCTATATATCTCTGTCAAAGCTATCTTCCTTACTCTCTACACTGTCAGAGTGTAGATGAATCTGACTTCAAAGGGAAGCTATTCTATAATACTGTATGTGAGCCATGTCCAAAAATTATTGTCTTCTACGTTTAGACTTACCCCCTCCCATCTTCTGGAAATATAAAATCCATGAGAGCTTTTTCCATGATGAACATATAGAATGAGTTGATTCTGGTTGGAGAAGAGTGACCTGAAGCTACAAACCATACAGGGTTTTATAGCTCAAGACCTGCATTTTTAGTTGTACCTGAAAGCCAATTGACAGCCAATATAGGGCCTTAAGCCGCAGAGGTTAACAACTGATAGTAATTGGGCCCCCATATTGTGCATCAATTATAAACTTTGAAGTGATGTTGCTCCTTCACTTCAGGGAGGTGTAAACTTTATTTACAGTGGTCTTCAAAGGCCTGTGTAGTAGAGCACTGATGCACAAGCTGGAACTAGACAATCATTGGTTGGGAGCAGACATCAGATTGTCCACATACAGCTGAAAATCACCTCCCTCCCCAAATAGCAGCAAAGAATGTATGTCCCTTATTTCAGTTCTTACGTATTCTGACTCCTTGACAGAGGAAAACAAAGCAAAACAAAAATAAACGGCTAAAAGTATTTCCAGTTCAAAATCAGTTCACCGTCTGGGTGAGACAAAACTAGCTCAGATTAAAATCTGCCGGAGCAGAGTTGGTTGTTGACAGGAGGCATTGTTGTGATCTTGGAAAATTGTTCTGGTAATTACTCTGGATGGGACTGAACTCCCGCTGAAGGATGGCTGGAGTTGTTCTGGACTTTGCAGTTACTGATTAAAGAGCAGATGGAGGCTGTGGCCAGGGCAGCCTTTGCCCAGGTTCAGCAGGTGTGCGGATTATGACGACCTGGATCAAGATACCCAAGTATCATGCTCTGATCACCACCTGGCTGGACTACTCCAATGCATAGTGGGGCTGTCTTTGGAAATAACTCAGAAAATATAGTGGTACAAACTATGCTGCTAAACTCCTCGGGGCCAGCCATATCTATTTTGAACTGAAGAAGTTTTTTGGATGAGAAGTGAAATGTTTTCAAGGGAAAACAAAGTCCAGTTGCTTTTTGGAAAAGCACCATGATCTGGATGACTGAGAATCTTGAAGTTTTGGTAGGGCCCAACTCAAAGTGCTGCCATCATTTTTAAAGCCCTTGACTACGCAGCATCGGGATACATTGGATAGCACCTTGCAAAATCTACATAATCTGCTTCCAGTCATTTAGAAAGGGCCTGTTGTAGGTCTCCCCTCTCTACAGAGTTCATGAGACACAGGCCATGTGACAGGCTTTCTCTCCCTGGAATTGCAAATGGTTTCTACTCTAGAAATAGTTTGAAAACAGTCCAAAACAACACTATCCCAACAACCATTTAGCCCTTAGGTTAAGCAAACCTCATACTAACCTATGAGCTGCTTACAGTCCTTATGATTGAAGTGGTATAGAAGCATTTGTAGTACATCAATACATAACTTCAAAATTAATATCGGGAAAGTATAATTTCTTTTTTTTCAGCACTCGGCCAGAAGCTCAGGTAGCACAGTTGCACTATGGATAAAATACATGATTTTGTTATAATGATCCATTTGCATATAAAACTGTGAAAAACTCTTGATTGAGGGAATTGATTCCAAGCCAAATCAATCCAAACTCTGAATTGAATTGGGCTGAAAATTCTGATCAAATTGTCAAATCAGATAGGGCCTGTCTATGATTTGGATGGTTTTTGTGCATAAGCATGGGATCAACTTGCTTTGGTCCTTTAAAAATAAAACATTAAGTCAATTCAGTTTTCAACTCAACTTGAATCATTACAGTATATCAGACTGTCATGATAATCTGAATTGAACTGAGAATTCAAAGCAGATGAGAGGCTAGCTAGTAACCTTCTTGCTAGTACCTTTAGCTACTTTTAGAAGGTAGGCAGAGAATATGCTTGAACATGATAATTTATAATTAGTGTAATGTTTGCTTAGGATAAGTGGCTGATCACGTTTAGGCAACAATGTGTGGCATCTTTGTGAGTTTGACAGGACTCACAAGTTTTCAATACCCAAACAACACTGATTGTTTCTGTTTTGTACACTAAACTTCTAAACTCTTTGTAAAAGTCAGCTCCTAAGGCTCAGTTGTCTAGCACTGAGAAAGCCAAGAACAAACTTTTGCCAGCAGCCTCAGTGCATCGAAAACATATTTTTAATAATATCCAGATGGACCCACAAAAACAGCTTGCTTCCCATCCCTTCCCCCAAATCAGTTGCAGGATAAATGAGATTCAAGTGGTCGAAGGAGGGGTAGATTGGAAGAGAGATCCTTGGTCTCCCCAAGAGACCCAAGATATGGCTGAAATATAAAACGCTGTGGTGGAAGCAGCACGTCCTAGGCAAACTTGGATGGAAAGCAAAGGAGAGGCCCAACTGTGTCCCCTAGGGAACGAAAGCTTGCACTTGGAGCGATCTGACAGAACAGCCAACCTTTCTACTTGCACAAGTCTCACTCATTTGATCTGAAGTTGACATCCCTTTTATTTATGAGCTGCTTTGAGAAACAACCCCTACTTTTTCTGGGGACCCCCCCAAAAAAACAAACACACAGAAGAAAGGAAATGGACTGGCTTCATTTATCTGAGTGTGCAGAGCTTTTGCATTGCAAATGAAAATGAAAAAAGGGCTGTATTGCTATTATCTTTCTTATCTTCTCATCTTTCCTACTACCTTCTCCTATTGGTATCTTATTATTTATAATTTGTTGCTTGTATCTTATGATTTATGATTTTATCTTATGATTTATGATCTATGACCTTCCACTTTTTTTGTTTGTACACTGAGAGCTTATACACCAGAGACAAATTCCAATCACACTTGGCCAATAAAGAATATTTTTATATTCCTATTTTGACTGCAATTCAGAGTGTTGATATGATTAGAGAGAGAGACATTTTCTCAGCATTTCTGTTATAGACTTTTCTTCAGTAGAGTTTCACATAATGTCAGCATTTTCATCCTTCTTGGCACCAGACAAATATAGTCACCCCAAATATTAAATGCATGTTTAAAAGATGCTGCTGTTTAATCCTTATCTGTGTA
This sequence comes from Protobothrops mucrosquamatus, assembly GCF_001527695.2. Classification (NCBI taxonomy): domain Eukaryota; kingdom Metazoa; phylum Chordata; class Lepidosauria; order Squamata; family Viperidae; genus Protobothrops; species Protobothrops mucrosquamatus. The sequence continues at coordinate 78,136 of NW_015386670.1, read as the reverse complement.
TATTAATAATTTAATATTATTTTTTTCTGAAATAAAACTGTCCCATTTCAAAGAAATTATTTTCTTTTATTCTTTAATAACAAAAATTAATAGAATAATTCATCATGTAAAAGTAAACAATTGGTCAGCTAGAAATGGTTTAAATTGCTAACACTGAACATTTAATGCTGCATATTCTGGACATGACAGAAAACTTTCAGAATTTTCCAGAGTACAACTCTGCACATATAGTATATGCTCCCAAATAAATCCACATAAAAGCCTTGTTCTTTTTTGTAGTTTACCACTGTAAACTGCAACCCAGGATTGTGGTTGTCATCGCACCAGGATACCCCGTCAACCACAATCTTCCCCATATGCTAGCCACGTGACATTGGCCTCATATTGTCCCCTTCAATCACCTGGTTATGTAGTTCTCAATGTCTTGCTTCTGGTTCCAATTAAATATTCATAGAATCTCTGAAAGAAGCGTCAGGATACTAGTCCCTAGTTCCAAGATCCAAGTTGTAAACCAGTCCAGATGTCAAAATTTCACAAGCAGAATCCACACGAACCAGAGATCCATGAGTTACTTCTAGTGGGGGATGAAGAATCAGGGCTGCCTCTTAAATTAAATTGCATCCAGTTGTCTCTAATCAAGGTATTTATTTCCTTGTTTGGCAAGGAGCCTCATAGAACATATCGGTAGTTGTTAAGTATGGAGGAAAAGGGGCTCCCAGGAGGCCTTCCATCATCATTATCTGATGTTTCTACTGGTCAGGTGGTGCTTGTGTTTGATCAGCCTCATGTGGTTCATTGCTTTGTGTCTCCTGAGGCTGACATCCCAGTGATCCTGCTTCTTCACATTTAGAGATGTTGTCTGATTCCTGGATCATGACACTCAGCAAGAGTCTTAGAGAATGAGGGAAATATAAGGGAGAAGGGAACTAAACTCTTGATATTGTAAACTGAATCAACCATCAACTCTACTATCAGCAGTACCAATGTAACTGTAGCCAGCCAATTCTCCTTCCTTTAATCAGCCAGACCAGGGCAAACAGGCTGAGAAGAGTCAAACCATCCTGGCATTCAATACTGACTACTTTGTTCCTTTTCTTCTTTGCACTACCATGGAAGCTTATTTGGTTATCTTTGAGACACAGAGAGCTTTACCTATGCTCCTGTGTTTCTGGATTTCTTTCATCCTCCTTTAGTTCTCCTTTGTGTTTGAGTTTTCATTTTCCCTTCTGCCCACGAGGAGGAGGAGGGAGGAGAAGGAGGGAGGAAGGAGGAAGGAAGAAGGAGGAAGGAGGAGGAGGAGGAGGAGGAGGAGGGATGTGGATACCTGAGTATTCATATCCTGGAAAATTTCAGTATATAATGCTCTGACTCTATCCCAAATTAAGGGATTACATGGTCATAAAAAGAGAGCTTTAATGTATGCAGTGTTAACTATCATTTGTCTATCATCCCTCTGCCTCTCTGTCTCTCTCTGTCTGTCTCTCTCTATCTATGTCATCTAAACATCTGGTTAATTTGGTAAGCCGAATTTTCTGTAACAAGCTTTTTTAGCAAGGACCCCAAGAGCCAGAAATAATTCTGAAGACATAAGTTATAAGATTTCCTCAAAGGAATGTACGGTTTTTACTAATAAATTGTGTGTTGGTAGAAAACCAGAACAGAGGGATGGAAAAATACACATGAATAGTAAATGGAGCAATTGACATAGGATTCTTCTTTCTTCAAACCTAACTATTAGAGCTCTGTTTATGTGTTCCAAAAATAATATATAATGGGCTATAGGGATCTATTCCTTCAGTTGTTGGAATAGGTTTGTAGGACAATGTTCTGTAAAATATTAGAACCATATTTGCCATACTGCAAAATTTGATTAATCATATTGGTAATATTAGGGAGAGAGGGGTTGTAACTGTCCAGCTGAACTGTGGGGGCCAACAGAAAGAAAAGGTTTTTCTGGAGGTTTAATAGGAGAAAGAGAGAGAATGATAATAATTGTTTTAAATAATAAGTTGAAATTGCCGGAATGTTGGGTGAGAGTGACCACGTCATATTGGAGTTCAGTATAATGCAAATACAAGCAATAGAACATAAAAGAATATCTGTCCGATCTTGATGAATATAAATCACTGGGACCTGATGGACTACATCTCAGAATTCTGAAAGAGCTGGCAAATGTTATCTCAGAACCATTGTACCATATCTTTCAAAAATCCTGGAGCATGGGGAACTACCTGAGGCCTAAAAAGGAGCTGATGTGCTTCAAATCTTCAAAAAAGGGGAAAAAAACAGATCCTGGAAAGTACAGACCAATCAGCCTAACATCAATACCTGGGAAGATACTGGAAAAGATAATCAAAAGACAGATCTGTGAACATCTAGAAACAAATAAAGTTATAACTAGAAGCCAGCAGAGGTTTGTTAAAAAGAGATCATGCCAAGCCAATATTATTTCATTTTTTGACAAAGTGACTAAATTAGTAGACCAGCGAAATACTGTGGACATAGTATAGTTAGATTTCAGTAAGGCATTAGACAAAGTAGACTACAACCTACTTCTTGGTCAGCTAGAAAATTTGGGATAGATAGCATCATCACCAGATGGATTTGTGACTGGCTGCCAAACCGTACTCAACATGGACAGAAGTAAGCAGTGGGATACCACAAGGTTCCATTTTAGGCCCAGTACTCTTCAATATCTTCATAAATGACTTAGATGAGGGAATAGAAGGGGAACTCATTAAATTTGCAGATGACACTAAGCTAGCAGGAATAGCCAACATCCCAGAAGAGAAGCTCGTGATCCCAAAGGATCTTGACAGACTTGAACATTGGGCTTTATCTGAAAAAAAAAAGAAATTTAATGTGGAGAAAAGCAAGATTTTATATTTAGGCAGGAAAAACCAAAGGTATAAGTACAGATTAGGCGAATCCTGGCCTAAAACCAGTAACTGTGAGAGGGACCTTGGAGTCTAGTGGATGATCACTTATATAAGAGCCAGTAGTATGCAGCAGTAGCCAAAAAAGCTAATACAATCCTTGGTTGTATGAACAGAGGCATAGAATCAAAATCACGTGAAGTATTAGTACCAAGACCACACCTGGAGTACTGCATCCAGTTTTGGTTACCATATCACAAAAAAGATGTTGAGATTTTGGAAAAAGTGCAGAGAAGAGCAGCTAAGATGTTTAAGGGCCTGGAGACTAAAACATATGAAGAACAGTTACAGCAATTGGATATTGCTAGTCTAGGGAAAAGAAGAACTAGGGGTGACATAGTAGCAGTATTCCAGTATCTCAGGGGCTGCCACAAAGAAGAGGGGGTCAACTTATTTTCTAAAGCAACAGAGAGCAGGACAAGAAATAATGGATGGAAACTAATCAAGGAGAGAAGCAACTTGGAATTAAGGAGAAATTTCCTAACAGTGAGAACAATAACCACTTCATCACTTGAGGTTTTTAAGAAGAGGCCAGACAGACACTTATCTGAAATGGTATAGAGTCTGCTGCTTGAGCAAAGGGTTGGACTAGAACAGGGGTCCCCAACCTGTGGGCTGCGGCCCACTACTGGGCTGTGGCTGCTTGGCCACCGGGCCATATGAAGGGATGGCCAGTGCATGCACACACGTGCGTGCACTCACACTCCCTACACTTGTGCTACTGGCGAGCATCCCACCAGTGCTAGCGCTGCCCTTCCCCCGAGCATCCCGCCGGTGCTAGCACCGCCCCGCCCCGAATGGGGCAGTACATGAAACCATGCCCCCTTCGTTCCGCAGAAAAAACGCTCTCCACGGAACCGGTCCCTGGTGCTCAAAAGTTGGGGACCTCTAGACTAGAAGACCTCCATATTCCTATTCTATTCTATTCTATTCTATTCTTGGCTAATGTGAAAGCATGGGAAAACAAGAAGAAATAGGAGTGAGTGTATTCTAAGGTGAAAATGAATGAACAGGAATGTACAACACTGCCCTTATAGAACTTTGTCTGTTTTCTAAAAAGCAACATGGAGTTTGCTTGCAGCAAATTACAAGCTGATCGCAGATCTTGAAGAAAAATAAATAAAAAATGAAGATAAGAATATATTCATTCAGGAAAGGAGTCTCTACAACAGAAATTTATTTAATTAAATTTATACGCCAGTGAAAGAGGAAGGAAGGAAGGAAGGAAGGAAGGAAGGAAGGAAGGAAGGAAGGAAGGAAGGAAGGAAGGAAGGAAGGAAGGACATAATGGATGGGAGTAACAACCAGAAGCAAGACAAAAAGGAGGCATTCTGTACTGTTCTGCTAAAGCTCAAGAATCAGTTTTCTGCGTGGTTCTGCGTGTTCACAAGAAGAAAAACATGCCATGTAGAGTAGATGGAACGGTATACTGTATCATCATAGGTTGTCTGAGCTTAGATCGTCCAGCCTTCCAGTCCATAAAAAGGAACTGGTATGGGAGAGAAGAAAGCTGCTAGTCAGTGACTGACTACCTGATATGGCCAATGGGAGAGAAGTGGTTTCTGGGACTGTGGTCCAAGGTATCTAGATGTTAGATGGACTGGTTTGATCAAAGTTCAGTGAGGTTCAAGAGGGTGGGCAGATGTTGCTTCAAACTGACTCCAGAGGGGGTTGCATGTAGAAACAATAATCTTGAAACAAGAGCTTCAGATAAGAACTTTGTGCAGCATAGGAAGTGTATTGAAATAAGACTATTTTAAGAAAAATCAGAACATTGGTTCATAAAATCCATGGCTTTCTTGTTTGTATACTATTGTTTCAAGTAAACAAGATGAACATGAGCTCTTGGTTCAGAAAGAACAATATGATTTAATAGGCGTAACAGAAACTAGGCAATACCATATGATTTCCCTCAACTGGAATATGGCAATTAAATGATACAATTCATTCAAAAAGAATACAAACAATAGAAAGAGAGGAGGAGTTGCACTTTATGTTTCAAAACAATATTGTTTTAAATGGAGGAACATAGAATTTCCATAGTTTGTTGAGACTCAGTTGTGTTGCAATACTGTATTTACCACGCATCCGAATTCTTAGCAAACTGGATTTGCATGTGTTTTTCTTTCCTTCTATGACCCTGTATTTAAATAATTAAAAATCAGCTTAAAATGCAGGCTGCATAATTTTATGTCTGTAAGCATGAATTACCCTCTTTAAAACCCTTGTTGTATTGAATAATATTCTGAGCAGCACAATTGAGATTTACCAAACTGGGAAATGTTTAGGATTGAAGATATCCCAGAAAAATAAACAGATGGGTAGAAGAAGATCTGCCCTACTTATGAGACACAGCCAAAATGAATCCTTAAAGTAAAAGAGAAAGCCATTTGTTTTCTGTATATTATATTGAACCAATCTGATTCCAAAATTCAATCATCTTGTTAATTGACTACTCTAAAAGAATGAGTCCACATAGATTTGAAATAGAGTTTTGGAAGAATTCGTGCTGTGGAATTTTTTTTTCTTTTGAATTCTCTTTAAAAAAATGATGAGACCTTTAAGGCTGGACCCTAGTGGGAACCAGAAAGAACTAAAGTTTACAGCTAAAGGAGAAGAACGCTTAAATCTGATTTATTAATATAGAATGGAGCAAAATATTTTAACATTGAACATACTGAAGCATATTTTTGAACATTGAACTCAGACGTTTATTTTAACAATGCCTGCCTCTACAGATAGACTTATGTTTAAAAGATGTTATGAAAGAAGAACAAATTTTACCTGACAAGATTGAGACTGACCTGAAAGTGGATTTAAAAATGACAGGCTACATGAATGATATGGGAAAAGATGCGTCATGCGACATACCAAAGAAACAGTTAGTGTCTTAATAATTAAAACGGATATACGAATAACAAACCAAGAGAGTGACCCAGATAACTTTCCTGTATTGAATTTACAAAGGAGCGTTGTTAAAAATTTGAAGAATCTTGTGAGAAGGGACAAAGAGTTATTTTTCTTTTCTTTTCTTTCTATTTTTTATTTTTTTTTAGTTTGTATTTTTTTCTTTTAATTGTAATTTTTATTAAAATTACTATAAAAAGAATGTGCCGTATCTAAATCAGATGATGCAATTTCTTTGGTTTGTTCCAATGCAAGGGGATATTTTTCTATCTGCCTGGGTGCTCCGGTCTCCAGACTCCAAGATGTTAATGCTTACACTGTAGCATTCACTTTCAGTACTGCTTCCAGCAGTATCCCAGGAATATTCCTGACTGCAATGCCAATGCATCTTCATTTTTTTTTTTAAAAAATGTAGCTTTTCTTCTTCTGTCTGTTTGGAACCAGACTGCAGAAGGATACCGTAGCAAATCTCAAAGGATGTGCCCTTTCCTTTTCCACTACTGTTTACCCACCCCTTGCAATCCAGATTGGATGGAAACATATAAAGATGTTTAGCTTGCTTGACAGCAAGATTTGTTTAACAGATCTGCTGTTTCTTGGGCTGCAGGGAGCCTCTTCTTTCGCAGGGGTGCCGAGAAGGAAGTCTTCTATTTATGTACCAGCTCGCTCTATTGAGGGTAGTAAAGTATACAGCATATACATTTTCTCTGCTATCATATCTTAGAAGTAGGCAGCACCCTCTTCTGGGCTTAAGCCAAGGGCCTTGGCATTATGACAATGTTTGTATGACAGTACAAAAACTCTAAATGGCTGCTCCCAGGACTGTTTTGTCTTTCTCTGTATTGCCTTCTTCTGGATCTGTCTCACTGATTCTCTGAACTAGTAAGCCCAGACTGGCCCTTGTGAGACAGACAACTGTATAAATCAATATAATAAACAAATAAATATGGGCATGCAGAGGCTGTCATCAAGAAACTAGGAATCAGAGCATCTCATTCTTCACTGACCCCTTCCTCAGAAGCAATACTGTGTGCACACAATGCTGGCATATATACAAGCAGCACCAAGAAGACCTAAGGCGAATGCCCACTCGGGTCTTTTCAGAAGCCTAAAAGCTAATATTGAAATATTTTTCCATTTCTGAAAAAGAGCTGAGGCTGCAACGGACTGTGAGATTTGGAGGCGGAGGTACGAGGTCTCCTGCCATGAGGCATCTCAGCTGCCCGGAATGATTCTGCATAATAGCACTTTAGGCAGCTGAAGCATTTCTAAACCGCAATTAGTTTGTGTCTTCCGTTTTGTCTGGATAATTATTGATAAACACCCCCAACATTAATTTTTCTCCCCGGGAGGCGGGGTTGAAGGGGACAAGAGAAAGCTTTAATTACCAGCTACTTTGCTCCCCCCCCCCCGTTTGAATAGCAAAATAGTTCTAAAAATAGCAAAAGAATGCTGCATGAATCATATAAATAATGAGAGGGAAGTAGTTATTGAAGCTTCCTTTGTATCCTCCCTGGAAAAAAAAAAGCCTACCAGCCTGTCCCAAAACCTGTTTACCCACAGCAAACAAGAAGGAAATTGGCCTTTTGACATTGCCATAATATCCTGGGTATTCTAGGGCATTGTCAAAATTTAATGAGTGGTTTTCAACTTCCTCCTTGATGGCGATACTTATTCTGTGGTCATCAGAAAGTCTTCTTATAATGCAGTGCTATTTTGCTGTGTCTTCTTTGCTGAGGGCACCTATTTTGCCCTGTTGTCCAGCCTTTGTAGAAAGATCAACTATAACACTCCCCCCTCTCTTTTTTTGCTTTCTGGTCTGCATTCTCAAACAGACACAGGAAAATTATACCAATAGTTTTATTGCAGAAAATAGAAAAATTAAATCTTTGTGTGTACAAAGACATAACAAACTGTTGGCTGCTTTCTCCCCCCCCCCCAGCCTTGAATGTCTCTCTAATCCAGACATGTCAAACACAAGGCCCGGGGGCCGGATGCGGCCCGCGAAGTGGTTTCATGTGGCCCGCGAAGCCATCCTGGAAACAATGAGGGAACAGCCCCCGCTGCCTTGGCCCTGGCCCAGGCCGGCCAGGAGCCAATGTACAATTTTGTGGTGGCCATCTATGCTGAAACGCATCCAGTCTTAGCTCCACAAGGCCATCTGGAAACAGTGAGGAACCAGCCCCTGCTATGTCGGCCCCGCCCCCTGGGTGTATGCTGGGGAGGTATCACCCTTTGTGAGGAATGAAGAAATGGACCATGCCTTGGCGCTTGCCCCGGTCCCACCCCCTTCTGCCAGAGACCCTCAGATCTGTCCCGCTCCTGCCCAGGCCCCCACAGGCACCCTTGATGCGAATGTAGAGCTGGCCACGCCCACCCAGTAGGCCACACCCACTCCATCCACGCCCACCCAGTAGGCTGCACCCACCCTGGCTGCATCCCCCCGGCCCCCCAAGGGCAACCGCAATGCTGATGTGGCCCTCAATGAAATTGAGTTTGACATCTCTGCTCTAATCTGTCTGTTTATGAGAAGTCTTGGGCATGTGAATCAGGAGCTGCCTTTCACCAACTGGAACAAGTTAGAGGTATTACTTCAGGGACAGGGTCTGTCCTTGGCGCATTGCCAATATCTTCTGCTATTTTGGCTCCCCTTATGCTCATAAAAAAGCAGTGGGGAGGATTAAAACCTACTGACTGCCCAACCTTTACTCTCCACATGCAGTTTCCAATGACAGAGAGGCCTTTGGACACTGCATAGGGCCTTACTGCTGCTAACTAAAAAGCCCTCACTCTCCTTCTCGTGCTGGTTCAGAACTGGCCACTGAGTTTGGGCTGCCTTTATTAAATAAGCCAACTTGTGTGTGTGTTGGCTCCATTCTTTCCTCTGTAGCATTTGTGAATGAACTCACTTGGTGAGAATTGTGGTTCTCTAGTATAAAGTTCAGACACAAATTTTAGCATGGACAAAAGGAGAAAGCATCATCAGATAAATGGAGAGAAGTTGGGTCCTTGGTGCTCTCTGAGCTTGGTTGTATTCTTGCAGATGTTTCATTACCAAACTGTGTAACATCATCAGTCCTAAATGGAGAGAAGGCCATTGGCTGTAGAAATGCTCTAATCAAGCAAGTCCTTATTAGTGCTATTGCATTATATGGATCCAATAAGATCTACGGCAACTCGCTATGGCCACCTAGCTGTTGCCAACCGGTTGTGGCCAACTCAAGGAATAGTGGAATAAAATCATTAAAAAAAGGATGCCAAAGAAGGGATAAAATGAAATGTGAATGACAAAAATTTAAATATTTTTAAAATTATTTTGAATAATTAAATTGAATTGTTGAAATTATCCTGCAGTGAGTTGTCCCCTGGCAAGTTGGCCATGGTGAGTTATTCTGCAATGAGTTGGCCATGCCAAATTGGCCGTGGTAAGTTGGCTGCAGCAAGTTGATACATTCCGGATCCTTAGGCCATCCATCCATCCATCCAACCAACCAACCAATCAATCAATGCTTTACTGAAAAGACTGATTACTACAAAAATCTCCCCAGTTTAGGGTGAAAATCACTACTCAACAGTGGAAATCTAAAATCTAAAAATGACAGTAAGGAAGCTCTTTAAAGCAAGTGAAGTGGAACTGACCCTTCCAAAAAGCCGAGGCAATTGCAATGGAGGTTCAGTAGAATGATTAGTAATAGACTCTGGGCAGGCAGAAGAGCATCTGGCTGTCAATGACAGAGCCAAGAAGATGCAGAATATGAAAAATGTTAATGCACTGAGGGATGAGAAGCAATTTCCTAAGATGTCAACATCCTGAGGAAAGGAGAGAGGAAAGAGGGTTAGAATAAATGAAGAGGAAGAGTCAAGGCCAATGGTTGAAATTTAAGAAGAGAATAAAACCACAAGAGCAAACAGATTGGAAGAACAGTTATGCAGGGCTGATGAGAGACATTCACAAACAGATCTGAAATAAAAGCTGTGTCTTTCACCGCAGGACTCTAGCGATATAAACTGAGGAATATACCAAATGTAATCTTAATATTAGAAGATGTTAATGCTATCTGATATCATGTTGCATTGTAGCCTTCTACATCAGGAAATGCCAGTTCTCCCTTGGAAGAAAAATTGTCTATGGAAGAAAACACAACAGACTACAGTGGTTGGGTGATGATGGGGCATTTAATTCCTCTCAGTAGTAATGTCTTACTTATGGAAGGCCTTTTCTACAGTGGTTTACTTGGCACCAGCTGCTAGGTGTTAGGTGTCAAATGAACACCAACTTGAGATATTTTATTTTTGATGATTTTTTTAAAAATTGCTATTTTATTCTCCTGCTATCCTGTTCTCAATACAATAAATGGTACATATAGCTTAATTTAGTTATTTAAAAAAAGAAAGCTCAGTTCAGAAGTGAACAGGCACAGCTCTAAAAAAATTAATGAGCTTCTGCTTTGAAAAACTTGAAAGCAGGATATTAAGGCAGAATCCCTAGAGAGGCTTAGTAATAAGAGGAGACATTGTAAAAATGCTTACTTAATTTAATGAAAAATCCTGAAAACCACGAATACTTTTACCTTTTGGGTTCTGCTTCATTGAGATTTTTTTTAAAAGCATGCCAGGTCAGAGAAAGCAACAGACATCTCTCTAGCTTTCTATTTTCTGAGGGATTTCCCCCATCACTTAGAGTGAGCCACAGTGATATCTTTGACTTGGCAGAAGCAATTTCTGAATGAAATTTGCCTGAAAAGTGACTTGGTCCCAATCACTACTGTTCATCTGATTCTCCTCCAAGAAAGAAGTTCTTAGGGACAACACCCAAAAAGACTTCACCCGCTCTCCGAAGTTGCCCTTGGATGACATTGGGGAAAAAACAATGGCTTAAAACTGGCACAACCAAGGACAACTACTGTAAAGCCTGTCTCACCTAAAGGTCTTACAACCAGCTAAAAGCAATATCAAATGAACAGTGCCCTCTGAGTGTTGCAAAAAGGTTTTTGTCTCTCCACTACATAAAAAAGGGAAATAATATAATTTCCTGGCCTCCCAGCCTATCCCAAATCTTGATTTATGTGTTTAATATTTATTTCCTCCCTCCCTCCCTCCCTTGATGTATCCTTCCTTCTGCCTTCCTTCCATCCATCCATCTCAGAACATTTTGATTTTTTTCTCCACCTTTATTATTTTTAAAAGTAATTTAAGATGATGAACATACTTAGTCCTCCTTCCTGTCCTATGAAAGAGAACTGTGAACTTACCAAGTTATTCCTTTGAAAGACCTGTTAAAGGGACTGAAACCCAAGAACTACAGGTATGGTGAGAGAAGAGTTCCTTCAGATGTGGAAGTAGCCCCAAAGCTCATCAGCATTTTGTAGCAAAGGCTAGTTTCATTGTGATTTCGACTATGCTACAACTGAGGAGAAACACACTGGGTACAGCTACTGATTGCAGCCAACAGAGGCCCTGGGCTGAGTGCCTGTGAGGACTTGCTGTAATGCAACAGCTGGAGACTACAATTATATGAAGGCAGGTAAGGGTTCTTTCAGCAGGCATAAGGCAGACCTTTTCACCTGCATTTCCATTTCTGTGCAACAGACATCATGTTTTAAAGAAGCCACTAGATTCTCATTTTGATGGGGCAGAGGTTATTGTTGTGTTCTGGATTTTTTGGTTTAATTACAAATTTATGTAACTCATTTTTCTGGGTTGTGTAGAGATTGAAGAAATAATTAAAATATTAAATAGCAATAAAGCAATGAAGGCTAAGAAATAAACCCCCCTGAAAGTAAAACCAACGAGACAGGGTGACCAGGCACCCAGCTAAATCCAGAAAGCCCGGCATTAGAACACAGAATAATAGAGTTGGAAGAGACCTTGGAGGTCTTCTAGTCCAACCCTCTGCTCGAGCAGGAGGCCCTGTACTGTTTCAGACAAATGGTTGTCCACTCTCTTTTTGAAAGAGTCTGATCCGCGGGGAGCAACGGTCCATTTTCGCCTCTCTTTCTTGGGAGCTATCCTCCCACCCCCAGCCCCGATTTTGGAACAGCAACATTTCGGGCCGAAGCAAGGGCTCTCCCGAGCGAGCTGCAAACCTCCCCCCACTGTTTTTGAAATAAAGAACCAGACCGGGGTGTGTGTGTGTCTCTTGACTCCAAAACAGGCACAGCCGGAGCAGATGCGGCCTTATCTGCTTCTCTCGCGTCTTGCAGAGGAGCCCAAGAGAGGCCTGTTCCGCTCCTCCGACCTCCTGCCACGTGAGCACGGGGGAGATCTGCCTAAGGCCCAAGTAAGGGCGAAGAAGGCTGAGAAAGCGTCGCCTTTGTCCTGCTTTGCCTCTCCGGAATTAGGGAGATAATCAGGCGTTGGGATGGGATCACGGGCTTCCCTGCGCCAGGAAGGACCCGTTGTTCCCCGGCCTTGTCAGGAAGATCTTCCGGCCGCTTCGCTCCCGGTCGTCTCGGGTGCATTCCTCGCCTGCTTGCTTGCTCGCTTGCTTGTTTGCCTGCCTACCAGCCAGCGCTCGGCGTTGAGAGAGGAAGCTTTCCCCCTCCCCCGCCGCCCCTCTGCTTAATAGGCTCTTTCCTGCCCTTGATGGCACCCTCAGGCTGCCGCGGCGATAGCTTCCTAAATCACTTTGAACGGATTGGAAGCGCTGGCACTGAGGGTGGGCTTGGGGCCCCCTAATGCTGCTGAGCAGGAAAGGCTTTAATAGGAAAATGTTGTTTGGCTGGAAGTTAGAAGGACAAATAAACCCAATCCGGAGACAATCACAGGATTTTATTTGCCAAATAAACAACTTTCCACCACCACCACCTCCTTGCAGGATTGCAGTTTGTGTGTGTGTGCTCGTTTATATAGGGTTTTTGTTTTTATGGTAATGGGAAATTTGGGTGTGCATCTGTGGAGAGACTGCAACATCGTTAATTAAATTTAGTGAGCTGTATTCTCCAGGCTGATGTTATCGGGTCAGTTAGTAATCTGGTTCATGCCCTCTGCAGAAATCCCAGTGCCTGGAAAGGCCCTTTTGCACTGCATTGTTTAAAAACTGTCTTTTATTGGAATGTCGTCCCCCCCCCCCCCGCCATACAGATTAGATTTGTGTTATTAATTCTTACTCCAACACCGTTACAAGGCAGTTTTTAAAAACCAGATAAATGAATGGAACCGGATGCTGTGTATTGGTTGATGGTTGATGAAATCTTCCTATGTTAGGGTGGTGGCTCGGTTAAAATGCCGGGCTTGTCAGCTGGAAAGCTGGCGTCCCAGGTTCAAGATCTGAGTGCCACACAACAGGGTGAGCTCCTATCCTTGTCCCAAGTCCTGCCAACCTAGCAGCTTGAAAGCATGCAAATGTGAGTATATAAATAGCTACCACTTTGGTGGGAAAGTAAAGCGCTCCGTGTTGTCATGCTGGTCACAAAAGGGCAGAAATGTCTTTGGACAGCGCTGGCTCAATGACTTTGAGATGAGCACTTCCCCCTATAGTCAGCAATGAACTGCAGAGTAAAATCTTCAGGTGAATTCCTAGGGACTTTGAATTTAATACATTGTACCTTTTCGGACAGCATTCTAGTAGCTTTCATTTCTAATGGTGTATTCTAACTAAAAATTGGCCTTTCAAATATGATATATATATAAAAATAAGCTTTCAAGGACAATTGGTAATTTCTCCTTTTCTTTTTTCTAATGTAGACTGGCAAGCAGAATTCTGTAATTAAATTCTTCTGAATGTAACCCTGTTGCCTTGAAGTCCTTGGAAAGTTTCATTGCTAAAATCTAATGAATGCATCTATTGTCATGGCATTGTGGAATTTATGTATTGTTCACCTTCATAATCTGATAGAAATGGGGAATTTGTGGTTCATCAAGAGTCTTGCTGAACAAGTCTTGGAAGCCCAAGCCAACACTGGCAATGGTGAGAGGGAAGTTCAGCATCTGGATAATCATAGGTGCCTTGCTGTAACAAATCTATTACGACATAAGTGAAAGGAGCCTATTCAGCTAAGAGCACTAGGATGGAAATGTGATCAGTTTTTTAAAAAGAGTGATTCTACACTATCACACTAATTTTTCTGCATGGACTCCCTGCCACCTGTACATACCTTAAAGGATTTAACCTTTGATTGCTGAATTAAATTTATGAGAAAGGCTTTATGGAATCAGCTTAGAGAGATAAGTGCAGCATCTGGTTCCCACAATAACCAACTAAACTGGTTATTGAAAAGCTCACAAAAGAAACATGAACACTAGAGCTGTTACTGAGATCCATTGCTTCCAGTAGTGGAGGCTCAATACTTTCCACTTAAGGAAATATTATTGAATAATAGGAAATGTGGAATTATTTTTTGTATGGGTGATGTACCAGTCCTAGCTCCCAATTCCTTATTCCATTGTTACAGGCTTGAACAATTATAATTTGTTCTGATGAAATGATGCCCTCCAGTTAGCAACCATGGTGGCAATATGTTCGTATAACAAATGCTTCTGTTAATTGGCTGAGATGCTGTGATGTCACAGATATTTGGAAGAAAGCTTGAAGATCATGAAAATGATGAAGAGAAGTCTAGAAATATGCCCAGACCAAACTTATTTTTCTGCTATGTCTTCATGACATTGCCGACTTCTGAATTCCAGCCTCAAGTCATACTTACTCTTAACTTATACTTTGTTGCATTTAGATAGATTCCCCTTCACTTTTACTTCACAAGACAAGTCTTTTTGCCTGTTTGGTGTTGTTCAGGCTGCTCTTGAAACAGGCGTAGTGCTCTTCTGGAATAGTGCAAAACATATATCCAAGAGAGGTTCAATTACAGATAGTCCTCGGCTTACAACAGTTCATTTAGTGACCATTTGAAGTTGGCACTGGAAAAAATGACCATTTTTCACACAGCCATTGGCAACATCCCCATGGCCACGTGATCAAAACGTAGACAGTTGGCAGCTGACTCATATTTATGACAGTTGCCATGTCCCAGGGTCATGTGATCACCTTTTGCGACTTTCTGACAAGCAAAGTCAATAGGGAAGCCGGATTCACTTAGCCATCATGTTATTAACTTAACTACTGCAGTGATTCACTTAATAAATGTGGCAAGAAAGATCGTAAAATGGAGCAAAACTCACTTAACAAATGTCTCACTTAACAACAGGGCTCAGTTGTGGTCGTAAGCTGAGGACTACCTGTATTAGCTGATATCAGAGGTCACTCATTTTGATCAAAAGTTTTGTGTGGGTATGTAAAAGGAGCCTACCAATTGATATCACTGTTTTGGAATAGGACTAAACTCTTGCTCACAAGCAGTTTGACTGTTAGCTGGGGTCCATTAACAGACAGGCTCCCTTTGAAAACACTTGCACAAAACCAGAATAAAATTTGACATATGGCTAAAAACCCTTCTCTCTAACCATCTGTCAAAACCTGCCTCTTCCCCCAGCTCAAGCCCACATCAATGCTGTTTTCAAGTTGGCTGATTATATTTGCTGGAAGGGAGGAAAACAAATACTGGAAAATCTCCCAATCCCTTTCTTTAATATCATCATCATCATCATTCTAGCCATTGTCTATCCACTGCAGGATGAAGGCCTCTTCTGCATGTTTACAACCAATATGGTCTTGAGCTTTCTTTTGCCAATTGGGCCTGCAATAAGATAAGATAGATAAGATAAGATAACCTTTATTGTCATTTTTATACTGTGGGCACAATGGCACACATCAAAAATGAAATTTAGTTGCTCTCCAAGTAAAACACATACATGACACACACCTAAACATACTATGAACAACATATGTATAGACCCACATCTCTACATATATGTAGCAAATAAATATTAAATATTGTCCATCTTGAATATATAACGGAAGGAGGAAGCTTGAGAGTTCGCAAGGTTAATGCTGTATGGAATGAAACTCTGGCTGAATCTGGATGTTCTGCTTCCGATACCACGAAGCCTCCTCCTACATGTTGATGTTGTTGATCCATCTTGTTCTAGGTCTCTTTCGTGGACGCTTTTAATCTAGTGGGATCCATTCTTTAATGTATCCCATACATTCATAAATAAGAACTGCAACCTTTGTAGCATTGAGCC
Organism: Protobothrops mucrosquamatus; assembly: GCF_001527695.2. Lineage (NCBI taxonomy): Eukaryota > Metazoa > Chordata > Lepidosauria > Squamata > Viperidae > Protobothrops > Protobothrops mucrosquamatus. Next base: position 62,213 of record NW_015386670.1, on the reverse strand, counting down.
AGTGGCAGAACAGAGTGCAGCATATTTTGTACTGATATAATTTTATGTTGGTTAATGGACTATTGGATATCACTTTAATTCAGCAATAAGGAAGAGCCCCGAGAAGAAGCATTACATTAGTCAGTCAGCATCCTAGTGTAAGGGGATCTTGAATCAAAGGACTGTAGAAACAGGAAAAATTGAGCGCCTGGAAAACATGGAGTTTATTTATCATTTATTTATATATCAAATTTAGAAACCACGCATCTCTCTCACAGAGCGATTCTGGGTTGTATACAAGTAAAACATAAAGACTGCATATAAATATTATATTGGGATGCCATTAAAATAGGAGAAGAAAAATTACAATTAAAAATTAAAAAGGTGTTAACCGGCCCCATGGCTGTGGGCCCCTCTGTGAACTCAAAGCAAATCAGCCGAGCCAGGACTTCAGACATTTCCAAAAGGCCAGGAGATTGGGGGCCCATATAATCTAAATGTGTGTGTGTGTGTGGGGAGAATGTTCCAAAAGGTGGGGGCGACAGCAGACATGTCTCTTTTCCTGACACCCTCCCCCCACTCAGAGTACTTTAACTGATGGCTCCACAACATATCCTCCCTACTTGGCTGGATTAATTCCCCTTCCAACTCCGTCATTCTGTGATTCAAGCAAAGGTTGAAGATTCTTTAATCATGCTGGAAGGTCAAAATGCTCACTACAATGAGTAAGGTATTGAAGGGACCAGAGTGTAACCATTGTTCTTTCTTTCTGTACTTCGTTTCGCTGTAACTTAAAATATGCTGCCCACGGAGAAAAAGCTCAGGGCTGGATGCCAGTAATTTTGTGTGAGCTGTACATAAACTGGTAGATAAGAAACTGTGTATCTGAATGCAAAGAAATCATGAGCTGTGCATGAACTGTTAGCGTAGAAAGTGTATGAGCTATAAAAGAAGAAAAGATTTTGATTGATGTGTGCCTCTTCTCTGCTTTGCTGTGTCTGGGACTAGAGTTTGAGGGCACCCAGCTTTGCCTTGATCAACAATAAAGCTGTATAGTAGCCTCATGTTCAGAGTCTCACTGGGATTTGTTTGGCTTCTGAGCTGAAAACCTAACAGTATGATGCAGATTAGAAAAATGTGATTGAATTAGCATCACGCTTCACTGTAGCAAAATGGTCTGTGTACATATCTTTGTGTGTGTGTACATGTTTATGTCTTTATGTATGAATGACATACCCTCTTTTCAAAGAAAGCTCCTTCCATTTGAGCTGCATAGGAAAGATCTATTTGATTTTCTTTGTATCCTGGAGAAAAAAGTTGAGCTGTCTCTTCCAGCCATGTCCCTCTAGCTGGGATGAGCCCATTGGACAGGCCCTAAGCAATCAGTCATGCTTTCATGCACCAGATGGGTTTAAGTTCTCCTTATAGTGCCACCCAAGGACTGTATTTTCACTGGAGTGGCCAGTTCTTCTTGTAAGCATGTGAGATGTTTACACTGATCTTTTTTCAGAAGTACTGTTTCCCCAAAAGTTGATGAATAAAGAAACAGAAATCACACGGCTCAAGTTTCACTCATTGCTATATTCCCATACTAGGAAAACTTAACATGCTGATTTTTCTCCTTGCCATACCACTATTATAGGCAGAGATTCCTAATCTTTAGAGGAAAAAAACAATTTTTGGGGTTTTTTAGAACTAATTATGGAGCCGGTCATATTTTCTGGCCTAGGTAATCTTTCTCAATGACTCAAACACTGTGATTGTTGTTGTGAACCTCCCAGAGTTGTCTTTAAGATGGGTGGCCATAGACATCTTGTAGATAAATAAATAACACACAATATTAACATCAGGCATACAATCAAGCAGAAAACAATGCCCTAATCAAGGAACTATACGTCCACCAACAATGAGAGGGCTAACTATTGTACATATAGTAAGCAAAGAGTGAATCCCACAGTTGCATTGATGATGTTACCTAGTTGGGTAATGAAAACTCTGCAAGCAAGCAAGCAAGCTCAGAGAGTACCAAGAACTTCACATTTCACCTGAGCTACATATATTCCCTTCTACTGGTAAAGCTAGCATTGTCCAATATCTGTAACAATGCAGGTGTGTAATGTGCTTGAAGAACAGCAAACTAGCTGACCAATCCATCAGCGATGGTGGAAAACTATCCCAGCAGGCGTGAGATAGGGCAGGGGGAAAGCCAGCAAATGAAGAAATGGCATCTGAAGTACCCATGGTGATACAGGAGCATTTTATTTTCTGATATTGCCATTTCATAGAAGCACTCAACAGATGCAAAAGGAATCAACTACCCATTCTGCTATTTAGATTAAGACGTTATTCAAAGAAAGAGAAAAAAAACATACTAGCAACTTGGCTCCAAATAATCTTCTGTGTTTAGGCTGTTTATTTCTTAGCATTGTCCATTTAATCAACATTTTGCATCCAAATGCAATGTCAGATGAATGATATGTGTAAAACCCAACTCTTTTCCTCTATAGGGGGTTTAAATCTCTTTCCACTTCTACGCTTGATTTTATAGCTTGAGTCTCCAGGCTCATTACTCAGCTATCAACATATTTAGGGTGTACAAAGCTGCAATTTCTTTTTCATTTTTTAAAAATATGTACTATATATTCCCCCTTCTATTCTATAGCTACGGAAGGATTTACTAGCATTCTGAAACTTTGGAAAAGTTTTTGCATTCCAAAAATTCCATGCTTCTGTCACTCCGATTTTTTTTCTTAGATCTTTGGTTCCCCAGCATCCTTTTCCTGTCCTCCCCATTCACAATCCCATAGCAGATTTACTTACCTTCTTTAAACTGCAGCAGCTTGAGACCTATAATCTTTCAACTCCATTTCCATTTTAATTAATAAATGATTTGATAACTACATTTTAGTTAAATAGGAAGAAAAGAGGTTATGTTTTATCCTTCATATCTAGTTATAAGCTGGAGGAAAAGAGACAACCTCATTTCTCAAACTGCTGCAAGGACACAATCTGAGGTATTCTTGTGCTGGTTTAAACCCATTGAAACCAGTGGATTCAGACATGCTTAACTTAGGCCCTCACCATCAGCATTTCCCCCTTGTTCATCCATCTGGAGCAATTACTGGGGATTATTTTTTCAAGCAGGAGTGTTGACATTTTTCCCCAGTTGGGTGTCAAGTATACACATGAAGTAAGGAATAGCTGGGTTTCAGATGTCTAATGAAAGGAATGCCCGGAGGTTAATGAGGTGCTGGAAAACAGCAGAACTAAATCCAATATTACCATTGTCCAGCTTTCAGGTTTAATTAGAAATCCCAGTCACCTGTGCATACACCAGGCACTTCTGCCTAGAGCCTGTTGGTAACCTGGACCCTTGTATTCATCGGAGTTGGGAAGGGGAAGGCACTGTTGGAAAGGATTAGAAAGCCCTCTCCTACTTTCTCCTGTTGCATCTGATTTCTATTCCACTAAAATGCCAGGCCTCCCCAAGCCCAGCCTAAAGTGATATGAAATATCTACGATATTCAAAAGGGTCTTTCTCCTTTTCTCCTTTTTTCTATTCCAAAGAAAAAGGTGCTAGCAAAAGTGTAAGCTCGAATTTTGACAAATTGAGCAGTTGCTGTGTTCTTACACATACTTAAACCCAACTTTTCAACAATTATCCAAGGAGCGCGGTAGCTCATGTAGTTACAATGCTGGGTTGGAGGTTAGTGAGCCCACGTTTGAGACTCGAGTGCTGTTACTTGGCAGAGTGAGCTCCCGTCATTCGCTCCAGCTCCTTGATGGGGACATGAAAGGAGCCCCCATGGGCGTCCCCCGGACAATGGTGATGTCGCAAGTGCCTTAAATGGTGTTTGGGCGTCTATGGGGCACTTGGGAACGAAGTGTTTTGTGCCTGATAGACACCCAAACACTTTCCCCCATAATGGAGATCTGACAGAGACTGAAAGCTCCATCTGCTTGCGAATGGGGTGCTTTGAAATGGAACGATTAACTCCATCTCCAAGCGCCCCATTCGCAAGCTTCTAGTCTCCCTCAGATTCTTTTCGGGGGGGAAAGCGTCTGGATGCCTATGAGGTGCTTGGGGCAGCTCCACTCCCTCCATCACCTGCCTCGCCTCGTGGTGGCATGGCGTGGCAGGCCATACAGCCTCCTGCTAGATGAGGCTGTCGGTGCTGCTGCCACGAGATGTCAGGGAAAAAGACATCCCCAAAATAAGACCTACTTCCTCTTTTGGAAGCAAAAAAACCCACCCGTGTTTTCCTGAAAATAAGACCCGGTCATTTTTTTTTGCCTCCAAAAGAGGCACCAGGTCTTATTTTCGGGCGGGGGGGTGTCTTTTCCACCAACTCTGGCACCGACAGCCCCGCTCAGCCGGCCCACTTCTTCTGCAGCCAAAGGAGCAGCTTTATTCTGCTGCTCAGAAAGAAGCTCGGGCCTGCATTTTGCAGGCAGGCCTTTCTGGAAGGCCTCTGCAACCAAGAACGAGCAATGGATTCAATCTATAGCTTGGTTTTCAGCTGCAGAGGCATTGCAGAACCAAGCTATGGATTGAATCCATAGCTTGGTTCTCGGCTGCAGAGGCCTTCTGGAAAGGCCTCTAACTGCAAAATGCAGGGCTGGGGACGCTGCAGAAGATGTGGGCTGGCGAGGAGAGGCCTGGTTGCAAGGTAAGTGGGTGCAGGGCGCACAGGGCAGCTCCACACCCCTACCCCTGCCCTAGCTTGATTTCTAGGGGTGTGCCTGACCCCAAAACTACGGCTTATTTTTGAGATAGCACTTATATTAGGCCCACCCCCCAAAATCAAGCTAGGGCTTATTTTCGGGATAGGCCTTATTTTCGGGGAAACATGGTATGTGGGAAAGACCTTGGGAGATTGGGTAAAAGGATACTGCAAGGAAATGGTCAGATAAGAGACAGCATAGCCTGCAACTGCATAGTAGGGAAGCAAGAGGCTCAGAAGGGACGTTCCCTAAGTTCTCAGACTGTAAAGGAGATAGTGGAGAAGACGGTACTTTCTGACTTGCAAGATTCTGTTAATATAGTTTATAATGAAGTAAAATTAGTTTATCTGGTTGTGAGTCCTATCTGATTTACCCATGAGGCCCACACAACCTTATATTTTTGTTTAAATATTCAGCTGTTGGATCTTACATGAAGAGTAAATCACTGGTACATAAGAATGCTAATACAACATTTGTTTTCATAACAAAAAATGCATAAAATGAATGACATGAGGGCAAGTGGAAGCATGTGTGTAATTCTAAACTTGGAGAGTGTTAATGGAAGAGAACATTCTACCTCCTTTGCAGGGAGTAATTTACTATACTTTAATAATTAGATTTTTTTTCCCTTGCTTGTAATTTTAGAAATGTGTTTAAAGTCTGCATATGTGTCTCAGCAGATGGCAGCACTGAGCTGATATTGTTTCATCTTGGAAGCCAAGCAAAATAATCATTGGCTTATAGGAGATTGACTTAGGTTAGATTGAGTAATTGAACAAAAAGATCCCAGGAGGAGTTGGTGATAAATTACTTCTATATTGTTGCTAAGAAAATCTGATGGTTGGGCATGTACTTTCAAGCCCAATTGGCACTTCCCAAAAACAGAACCATGGTCATGGAGAATTCCTGAAATACAGGGGGAAATGCTAGAAGAATGGAGAAGAGCTTATATGTTGTCCAGGTCTTCAAAAAAAGCAAACTACTGGTCAGTACCAGGAAAAAGCTTGAAAAGACTGTCAAAAAATGGGAAAGCAATGAGAAAGGTATAATTGCTAGAGATCACCATGTTTGTTTGTTTGTTTGTTTGTTTTAAAAAAGCACAGGTCATTGCCATGCAAATCTTATTGCTTTTTTTTTTTTGACAGGGTGACTAGATTATAAATAAAAATGCTGTGGATGTAGTATACTAGAGACTTCAGGGAGTAATTTGATAAAACTGACCACAGCCATCTTCTTGATAAATAGGAACAATGTTGAATGGATGGTTCCACTACCAGAATGATTCACATCTGGTTGAACTACTGTACCCAAAGCACGCTTCTTAATGGATCTATGAAAGGAGGTATGAAGGGCGGTATCTCAGCATGGGATTTAATGCTCTTCAACATGTTTATAATTGACTAAGATGAGGGGATAGAAGTGGGGATGGGGGGAACATCTTGTCACCTCAGAATATAGGTTAAATGTTCAAAAGGATCTTGACAGACTTGAGCATTGGCCTTATCAAACAATATGCAACAATGCAATTTATCCATATCAATAAAGGATGGCTTTAATAGGATGCCATGTAGTTAGCTAGTGAAAGATGATGTGATCTTCATGTAGTTGGCATTTTCCTTTGTTACATGTTTGTAGAGGAATGAATGAGGTAATTTGGATCATAGACAGGATAAAGTCTGAAAGGAGTTAAAACAGGTCACAAATGGAACAAATAAAAATTCCAAGCTTGCAAAAGGCATTTTCAAATAAGTGCTTATGCTTGTTGCCCTCAAGCTGGCTAATTTCTAAGATCCTTGACTGCAGGTTTCCTGCTCAGAAATCTAAGCTTGCTTGGATCAAAAGTTAAGCAATATGCTTTAATTTCCCTTTCATTACACGCTCCCCTTTTTGACAAAAACAGTGAGCTCCTGTGGATGGCACTGCATTTACGTCATAGTATTTTGTGCAAGTATTTGTTAAGTCCACAGAAACAAGAATGTAAAGCAAACAACACTTTTCCCCAACAAGATACACAGCGATCTTGAGAAATGTATCAACTTGGGATACAATTCCATGCACATTTAAAACAGGGAAATATTTTCTTGAACTGAGATTGACTTTTGTGCTACATAGGCATATCTGCACTTTTCTTGGCAACAATATAAAAGTAGTTTACTGTTGTTTCTTCCTGGGTGACCTGATCTAATCTGATCTGATCTTCCAAGCTCATTCTAATGGATCGCTAGAGACACCAATCATGATGGTGGATGCTAGGAGAATTCCCCTGCTGATGAACAGTTCTGTTAATATCAAAGCGAAGTGACTGAGATTTACACAGGCTTTGTCTCTTCATAGACACAGTATGAGATGGTACATTGGGCAACACCTGCACTTCATTTGGTCTCTAGATCAGAGATCCCCAACTTTTTGGGCACCAGGGACCAGTTCTGTGGAGAGAGGGTTTTCCACGGACTGGAGGATGCGTGGTTTTGTGTGCTGCCTGCATCCCGTGGATGGGGCTTTGCTTCTTTGTGCAGGCCGGTTGCTGGCATGCCACGGCCTGGTACTGGTCCATGGACTGGGGGTTGGGGACCCCTGCTCTAGATTCTAAGGAGCAGACTTTGTGCTCTGATAGCCTAGGCAGTTTGTTTGAGGCCCTCTGCAATGCTATCATCAGATCTTGTCTCTGCCCTCAACCAACGCAATACATTTTGAATCTTGGATAAATTATGTTTTGCAGAAAATTGATTTGGGATTTTAGTTAGGAAATGGGCTGTAGGTATTCAGGGAGTTGCAGTGCCAGACTTGGAACTGGCAGTTCATTGCGAACAAAATGTTCCACAGCCATATCCCCTTCCTATTCCTGTTTGTTCTACTTAAGTGGCTCCTGAGTGGCTAGATTGGAATAAAACAGGCAAATATTTAAGTTGTAAATTTTCTTTAGTTAGAAGCACTGTACGCAAACCAATACAACCAAAGCAAGCAGAGCTCTATGCAAGTAGTCTAACATAATCCAGGACCAGGACCATGAACTAATGGGTCCTCTTTATCTAAGGAGAAACATGCTGTTGTCTTTTGCAGCTTACATTCAACCTATTGGGCACTTCAGCACTTTTCTTCAAACCTTAGCTTCAAGCACAGGACAATGCAGCAATTAACAATGCATATCTTTTAGTTTGAAGATTCTGAATTATATGCAAGGTGATAGAAACCTATAATAATTTTCATTCAATTCTCCAGTGTTCCTTTCCTAACTCTTGCTCTCCTATCTTCCATTTGAATGGCTGTTGTGCATGTAATATATGCATTATCTTTATAACAATAGTATAATTACTCTCACTGGCTTATTCTTTCAAAGCCACACAGACATTTCTGGAATTAAACCTATGAACCCGTACAGTACCTCTGATCTGGATATTAAAAAGGGTCCTGCATATCTTGTTTTTGCCCATCTGATAAAATCTAGCAGAGTTCATGCACTTCAAGTCTCTTCTGTTAAACAGAGTTAAGTCTCTGGAATCATTTTCCCCCAGAGATCCATATGGCTCCAACACTGATGATGTTATATGGGGCTATTTTCCCAAGCTTTCAGACAAAGCCCTGGGTGAACCACTTTTGTATTCAATCTGAATGCATATCATCTGATTCTCTTTTTATTGTTCAGCTATTATTACATAAAGAACCCAGAGTCACCTGGAGTACAGCATTTTTGAAATCAATATAAATAAATAAATCTCACATGGAAAAAGGCCAGTTAAGAGTCAATTACTCTAGACCAGGGGTGTCAAACTCGCCGCATCACATGACATCGCAATGTATTGCGACTTTTTTTGCATTGCCGGAGCTGGGGTGGGCGCGGCCTCTGCATGATGCAACTGGCCCGTGGGCCGGCAGTTTGACACCCCTGCTGTAGGCTATAGCTAGGGAGTCTGTTGATTCAACCACATACTGTACCAATGTTATCATTAGGCTTTTAATCAGAGGCAGTGTTCCTATGGTTTACAGGTAGTCCACCCACTTTGTAATTTTTTTCAGACAAAACCAAATACAGGTAGTCCTTGACTTACAATTCATTTAGTGACTGTTCTAAGTTACAACGGCATTGAAAAAAAAATGGGTTATGACCGTTTTTCACACTTACAACCATTGCAACATCCCCATGGTCACATGATCAAAATTCAGTTGCTTGGCAAGTGGACCATATTTATGATGGCTGCAGTGTCCCAGGGTCATGTGGTCCCCTTTTGTGACCTGACGAGCAAAGTCAATGGGGAATCTAGATTCACTTAACATGTTATTAATTTAATAAATGCAATGATTCACTTAACAACTGTGGCAAGAAAAGTTGTAAAATGGGGCAAACTCACTTAACAAATGTTTCACTTAGCAATATAAATTTTGGGCTCAATTGTGGTCGTAACTTGAGGTCTACCTCAAGTGTCCATCAGTTTTCTGGCTTGGTGAGAAACAACTGGCAGGACTGAAAACCTCACATCAATTCAGGGAAACTAATTCAGGGACCCAAAGTTTGGGAGTGGGAAATTATATTCATAATTATGAATATTTATATCATTCATATATATAAATATTCATAATTGTGAATATTATATATATATATATATATATATATATATATATATATATATATATATATATATAT
>NW_015386670.1:2424-52770 GCF_001527695.2 Protobothrops mucrosquamatus | reverse complement strand
CCAAGCCAGAAAACTGATGGACACTTGAGGTAGTCCTCAAGTTACGACCACAATTGAGCCCAAAATTTATATTGCTAAGTGAAACATTTGTTAAGTGAGTTTGCCCCATTTTACAACTTTTCTTGCCACAGTTGTTAAGTGAATCATTGCATTTATTAAATTAATAACATGTTAAGTGAATCTAGATTCCCCATTGACTTTGCTCGTCAGGTCACAAAAGGGGACCACATGACCCTGGGACACTGCAGCCATCATAAATATGGTCCACTTGCCAAGCAACTGAATTTTGATCATGTGACCATGGGGATGTTGCAATGGTTGTAAGTGTGAAAAACGGTCATAACCCATTTTTTTTTCAATGCCGTTGTAACTTAGAACAGTCACTAAATGAATTGTAAGTCAAGGACTACCTGTATTTGGTTTTGTCTGAAAAAAATTACAAAGTGGGTGGACTACCTGTAAACCATAGGAACACTGCCTCTGATTAAAAGCCTAATGATAACATTGGTACAGTATGTGGTTGAATCAACAGACTCCCTAGCTATAGCCTACAGCAGGGGTGTCAAACTGCCGGCCCACGGGCCAGTTGCATCATGCAGAGGCCGCGCCCACCCCAGCTCCGGCAATGCAAAAAAAGTCGCAATACATTGCGATGTCATGTGATGCGGCGAGTTTGACACCCCTGGTCTAGAGTAATTGACTCTTAACTGGCCTTTTTCCATGTGAGATTTATTTATTTATATTGATTTCAAAAATGCTGTACTCCAGGTGACTCTGGGTTCTTTATGTAATAATAGCTGAACAATAAAAAGAGAATCAGATGATATGCATTCAGATTGAATACAAAAGTGGTTCACCCAGGGCTTTGTCTGAAAGCTTGGGAAAATAGCCCCATATAACATCATCAGTGTTGGAGCCATATGGATCTCTGGGGGAAAATGATTCCAGAGACTTAACTCTGTTTAACAGAAGAGACTTGAAGTGCATGAACTCTGCTAGATTTTATCAGATGGGCAAAAACAAGATATGCAGGACCCTTTTTAATATCCAGATCAGAGGTACTGTACGGGTTCATAGGTTTAATTCCAGAAATGTCTGTGTGGCTTTGAAAGAATAAGCCAGTGAGAGTAATTATACTATTGTTATAAAGATAATGCATATATTACATGCACAACAGCCATTCAAATGGAAGATAGGAGAGCAAGAGTTAGGAAAGGAACACTGGAGAATTGAATGAAAATTATTATAGGTTTCTATCACCTTGCATATAATTCAGAATCTTCAAACTAAAAGATATGCATTGTTAATTGCTGCATTGTCCTGTGCTTGAAGCTAAGGTTTGAAGAAAAGTGCTGAAGTGCCCAATAGGTTGAATGTAAGCTGCAAAAGACAACAGCATGTTTCTCCTTAGATAAAGAGGACCCATTAGTTCATGGTCCTGGTCCTGGATTATGTTAGACTACTTGCATAGAGCTCTGCTTGCTTTGGTTGTATTGGTTTGCGTACAGTGCTTCTAACTAAAGAAAATTTACAACTTAAATATTTGCCTGTTTTATTCCAATCTAGCCACTCAGGAGCCACTTAAGTAGAACAAACAGGAATAGGAAGGGGATATGGCTGTGGAACATTTTGTTCGCAATGAACTGCCAGTTCCAAGTCTGGCACTGCAACTCCCTGAATACCTACAGCCCATTTCCTAACTAAAATCCCAAATCAATTTTCTGCAAAACATAATTTATCCAAGATTCAAAATGTGTTGCATTGGTTGAGGGCAGAGACAAGATCTGATGATAGCATTGCAGAGGGCCTCAAACAAACTGCCTAGGCTATCAGAGCACAAAGCCTGTTCCTTAGAATCTAGAACAGGGGTCCCCAGCCCCCGGTCCGTGGACCAGTACCAGGCCGTGGCATGCCAGCAACCGGGTTGCACAAACAAGCAAAGCCCCATCCGTGGGATGCAGGCAGCACACAAAACCACGCATCCTCCAGTCCGCGGAAAACCCTCTCTCCACAGAACTGGTCCCTGGTGCCCAAAAAGTTGGGGATCTCTGATCTAGAGACCAAATGAAGTGCAGGTGTTGCCCAATGTACCATCTCATACTGTGTCTATGAAGAGACAAAGCCTGTGTAAATCTCAGTCACTTCCCTTTGATGTTAACAGAACTGTTCATCAGCAGGGAAATTCTCCTAGCATCCACCCTCATGATTGGTGTCTCTAGTGATCCATTAGAATGAGCGTGGAAGATCAGATCAGATTAGATCAGGTCACCCAGGAAGAAACAACAGTAAACTACTTTTATATTGTTGCCAAGAAAAGTGCAGATATGCCTATGTAGCACAAAAGTCAATCTCAGTTCAAGAAAATATTTCCCTGTTTTAAATGTGTATGGAATTGTATCCCAAGTTGATACATTTCTCAAGATCGCTGTGTATCTTGTTGGGGAAAAGTGTTGTTTGCTTTACATTCTTGTTTCTGTGGACTTAACAAATACTTGCACAAAATACTATGACGTAAATGCAGTGCCATCCACAGGAGCTCACTGTTTTTGTCAAAAAGGGGAGCGTGTAATGAAAGGGAAATTAAAGCATATTGCTTAACTTTTGATCCAAGCAAGCTTAGATTTCTGAGCAGGAAACCTGCAGTCAAGGATCTTAGAAATTAGCCAGCTTGAGGGCAACAAGCATAAGCACTTATTTGAAAATGCCTTTTGCAAGCTTGGAATTTTTATTTGTTCCATTTGTGACCTGTTTTAACTCCTTTCAGACTTTATCCTGTCTATGATCCAAATTACCTCATTCATTCCTCTACAAACATGTAACAAAGGAAAATGCCAACTACATGAAGATCACATCATCTTTCACTAGCTAACTACATGGCATCCTATTAAAGCCATCCTTTATTGATATGGATAAATTGCATTGTTGCATATTGTTTGATAAGGCCAATGCTCAAGTCTGTCAAGATCCTTTTGAACATTTAACCTATATTCTGAGGTGACAAGATGTTCCCCCCATCCCCACTTCTATCCCCTCATCTTAGTCAATTATAAACATGTTGAAGAGCATTAAATCCCATGCTGAGATACCGCCCTTCATACCTCCTTTCATAGATCCATTAAGAAGCGTGCTTTGGGTACAGTAGTTCAACCAGATGTGAATCATTCTGGTAGTGGAACCATCCATTCAACATTGTTCCTATTTATCAAGAAGATGGCTGTGGTCAGTTTTATCAAATTACTCCCTGAAGTCTCTAGTATACTACATCCACAGCATTTTTATTTATAATCTAGTCACCCTGTCAAAAAAAAAAAAGCAATAAGATTTGCATGGCAATGACCTGTGCTTTTTTAAAACAAACAAACAAACAAACAAACATGGTGATCTCTAGCAATTATACCTTTCTCATTGCTTTCCCATTTTTTGACAGTCTTTTCAAGCTTTTTCCTGGTACTGACCAGTAGTTTGCTTTTTTTGAAGACCTGGACAACATATAAGCTCTTCTCCATTCTTCTAGCATTTCCCCCTGTATTTCAGGAATTCTCCATGACCATGGTTCTGTTTTTGGGAAGTGCCAATTGGGCTTGAAAGTACATGCCCAACCATCAGATTTTCTTAGCAACAATATAGAAGTAATTTATCACCAACTCCTCCTGGGATCTTTTTGTTCAATTACTCAATCTAACCTAAGTCAATCTCCTATAAGCCAATGATTATTTTGCTTGGCTTCCAAGATGAAACAATATCAGCTCAGTGCTGCCATCTGCTGAGACACATATGCAGACTTTAAACACATTTCTAAAATTACAAGCAAGGGAAAAAAAATCTAATTATTAAAGTATAGTAAATTACTCCCTGCAAAGGAGGTAGAATGTTCTCTTCCATTAACACTCTCCAAGTTTAGAATTACACACATGCTTCCACTTGCCCTCATGTCATTCATTTTATGCATTTTTTGTTATGAAAACAAATGTTGTATTAGCATTCTTATGTACCAGTGATTTACTCTTCATGTAAGATCCAACAGCTGAATATTTAAACAAAAATATAAGGTTGTGTGGGCCTCATGGGTAAATCAGATAGGACTCACAACCAGATAAACTAATTTTACTTCATTATAAACTATATTAACAGAATCTTGCAAGTCAGAAAGTACCGTCTTCTCCACTATCTCCTTTACAGTCTGAGAACTTAGGGAACGTCCCTTCTGAGCCTCTTGCTTCCCTACTATGCAGTTGCAGGCTATGCTGTCTCTTATCTGACCATTTCCTTGCAGTATCCTTTTACCCAATCTCCCAAGGTCTTTCCCACATACCATGTTTCCCCGAAAATAAGGCCTATCCCGAAAATAAGCCCTAGCTTGATTTTGGGGGGTGGGCCTAATATAAGTGCTATCTCAAAAATAAGCCGTAGTTTTGGGGTCAGGCACACCCCTAGAAATCAAGCTAGGGCAGGGGTAGGGGTGTGGAGCTGCCCTGTGCGCCCTGCACCCACTTACCTTGCAACCAGGCCTCTCCTCGCCAGCCCACATCTTCTGCAGCGTCCCCAGCCCTGCATTTTGCAGTTAGAGGCCTTTCCAGAAGGCCTCTGCAGCCGAGAACCAAGCTATGGATTCAATCCATAGCTTGGTTCTGCAATGCCTCTGCAGCTGAAAACCAAGCTATAGATTGAATCCATTGCTCGTTCTTGGTTGCAGAGGCCTTCCAGAAAGGCCTGCCTGCAAAATGCAGGCCCGAGCTTCTTTCTGAGCAGCAGAATAAAGCTGCTCCTTTGGCTGCAGAAGAAGTGGGCCGGCTGAGCGGGGCTGTCGGTGCCAGAGTTGGTGGAAAAGACACCCCCCCGCCCGAAAATAAGACCTGGTGCCTCTTTTGGAGGCAAAAAAAAATGACCGGGTCTTATTTTCAGGAAAACACGGGTGGGTTTTTTTGCTTCCAAAAGAGGAAGTAGGTCTTATTTTGGGGATGTCTTTTTCCCTGACATCTCGTGGCAGCAGCACCGACAGCCTCATCTAGCAGGAGGCTGTATGGCCTGCCACGCCATGCCACCACGAGGCGAGGCAGGTGATGGAGGGAGTGGAGCTGCCCCAAGCACCTCATAGGCATCCAGACGCTTTCCCCCCCGAAAAGAATCTGAGGGAGACTAGAAGCTTGCGAATGGGGCGCTTGGAGATGGAGTTAATCGTTCCATTTCAAAGCACCCCATTCGCAAGCAGATGGAGCTTTCAGTCTCTGTCAGATCTCCATTATGGGGGAAAGTGTTTGGGTGTCTATCAGGCACAAAACACTTCGTTCCCAAGTGCCCCATAGACGCCCAAACACCATTTAAGGCACTTGCGACATCACCATTGTCCGGGGGACGCCCATGGGGGCTCCTTTCATGTCCCCATCAAGGAGCTGGAGCGAATGACGGGAGCTCACTCTGCCAAGTAACAGCACTCGAGTCTCAAACGTGGGCTCACTAACCTCCAACCCAGCATTGTAACTACATGAGCTACCGCGCTCCTTGGATAATTGTTGAAAAGTTGGGTTTAAGTATGTGTAAGAACACAGCAACTGCTCAATTTGTCAAAATTCGAGCTTACACTTTTGCTAGCACCTTTTTCTTTGGAATAGAAAAAAGGAGAAAAGGAGAAAGACCCTTTTGAATATCGTAGATATTTCATATCACTTTAGGCTGGGCTTGGGGAGGCCTGGCATTTTAGTGGAATAGAAATCAGATGCAACAGGAGAAAGTAGGAGAGGGCTTTCTAATCCTTTCCAACAGTGCCTTCCCCTTCCCAACTCCGATGAATACAAGGGTCCAGGTTACCAACAGGCTCTAGGCAGAAGTGCCTGGTGTATGCACAGGTGACTGGGATTTCTAATTAAACCTGAAAGCTGGACAATGGTAATATTGGATTTAGTTCTGCTGTTTTCCAGCACCTCATTAACCTCCGGGCATTCCTTTCATTAGACATCTGAAACCCAGCTATTCCTTACTTCATGTGTATACTTGACACCCAACTGGGGAAAAATGTCAACACTCCTGCTTGAAAAAATAATCCCCAGTAATTGCTCCAGATGGATGAACAAGGGGGAAATGCTGATGGTGAGGGCCTAAGTTAAGCATGTCTGAATCCACTGGTTTCAATGGGTTTAAACCAGCACAAGAATACCTCAGATTGTGTCCTTGCAGCAGTTTGAGAAATGAGGTTGTCTCTTTTCCTCCAGCTTATAACTAGATATGAAGGATAAAACATAACCTCTTTTCTTCCTATTTAACTAAAATGTAGTTATCAAATCATTTATTAATTAAAATGGAAATGGAGTTGAAAGATTATAGGTCTCAAGCTGCTGCAGTTTAAAGAAGGTAAGTAAATCTGCTATGGGATTGTGAATGGGGAGGACAGGAAAAGGATGCTGGGGAACCAAAGATCTAAGAAAAAAAATCGGAGTGACAGAAGCATGGAATTTTTGGAATGCAAAAACTTTTCCAAAGTTTCAGAATGCTAGTAAATCCTTCCGTAGCTATAGAATAGAAGGGGGAATATATAGTACATATTTTTAAAAAATGAAAAAGAAATTGCAGCTTTGTACACCCTAAATATGTTGATAGCTGAGTAATGAGCCTGGAGACTCAAGCTATAAAATCAAGCGTAGAAGTGGAAAGAGATTTAAACCCCCTATAGAGGAAAAGAGTTGGGTTTTACACATATCATTCATCTGACATTGCATTTGGATGCAAAATGTTGATTAAATGGACAATGCTAAGAAATAAACAGCCTAAACACAGAAGATTATTTGGAGCCAAGTTGCTAGTATGTTTTTTTTCTCTTTCTTTGAATAACGTCTTAATCTAAATAGCAGAATGGGTAGTTGATTCCTTTTGCATCTGTTGAGTGCTTCTATGAAATGGCAATATCAGAAAATAAAATGCTCCTGTATCACCATGGGTACTTCAGATGCCATTTCTTCATTTGCTGGCTTTCCCCCTGCCCTATCTCACGCCTGCTGGGATAGTTTTCCACCATCGCTGATGGATTGGTCAGCTAGTTTGCTGTTCTTCAAGCACATTACACACCTGCATTGTTACAGATATTGGACAATGCTAGCTTTACCAGTAGAAGGGAATATATGTAGCTCAGGTGAAATGTGAAGTTCTTGGTACTCTCTGAGCTTGCTTGCTTGCTTGCAGAGTTTTCATTACCCAACTAGGTAACATCATCAATGCAACTGTGGGATTCACTCTTTGCTTACTATATGTACAATAGTTAGCCCTCTCATTGTTGGTGGACGTATAGTTCCTTGATTAGGGCATTGTTTTCTGCTTGATTGTATGCCTGATGTTAATATTGTGTGTTATTTATTTATCTACAAGATGTCTATGGCCACCCATCTTAAAGACAACTCTGGGAGGTTCACAACAACAATCACAGTGTTTGAGTCATTGAGAAAGATTACCTAGGCCAGAAAATATGACCGGCTCCATAATTAGTTCTAAAAAACCCCAAAAATTGTTTTTTTCCTCTAAAGATTAGGAATCTCTGCCTATAATAGTGGTATGGCAAGGAGAAAAATCAGCATGTTAAGTTTTCCTAGTATGGGAATATAGCAATGAGTGAAACTTGAGCCGTGTGATTTCTGTTTCTTTATTCATCAACTTTTGGGGAAACAGTACTTCTGAAAAAAGATCAGTGTAAACATCTCACATGCTTACAAGAAGAACTGGCCACTCCAGTGAAAATACAGTCCTTGGGTGGCACTATAAGGAGAACTTAAACCCATCTGGTGCATGAAAGCATGACTGATTGCTTAGGGCCTGTCCAATGGGCTCATCCCAGCTAGAGGGACATGGCTGGAAGAGACAGCTCAACTTTTTTCTCCAGGATACAAAGAAAATCAAATAGATCTTTCCTATGCAGCTCAAATGGAAGGAGCTTTCTTTGAAAAGAGGGTATGTCATTCATACATAAAGACATAAACATGTACACACACACAAAGATATGTACACAGACCATTTTGCTACAGTGAAGCGTGATGCTAATTCAATCACATTTTTCTAATCTGCATCATACTGTTAGGTTTTCAGCTCAGAAGCCAAACAAATCCCAGTGAGACTCTGAACATGAGGCTACTATACAGCTTTATTGTTGATCAAGGCAAAGCTGGGTGCCCTCAAACTCTAGTCCCAGACACAGCAAAGCAGAGAAGAGGCACACATCAATCAAAATCTTTTCTTCTTTTATAGCTCATACACTTTCTACGCTAACAGTTCATGCACAGCTCATGATTTCTTTGCATTCAGATACACAGTTTCTTATCTACCAGTTTATGTACAGCTCACACAAAATTACTGGCATCCAGCCCTGAGCTTTTTCTCCGTGGGCAGCATATTTTAAGTTACAGCGAAACGAAGTACAGAAAGAAAGAACAATGGTTACACTCTGGTCCCTTCAATACCTTACTCATTGTAGTGAGCATTTTGACCTTCCAGCATGATTAAAGAATCTTCAACCTTTGCTTGAATCACAGAATGACGGAGTTGGAAGGGGAATTAATCCAGCCAAGTAGGGAGGATATGTTGTGGAGCCATCAGTTAAAGTACTCTGAGTGGGGGGAGGGTGTCAGGAAAAGAGACATGTCTGCTGTCGCCCCCACCTTTTGGAACATTCTCCCCACACACACACACACATTTAGATTATATGGGCCCCCAATCTCCTGGCCTTTTGGAAATGTCTGAAGTCCTGGCTCGGCTGATTTGCTTTGAGTTCACAGAGGGGCCCACAGCCATGGGGCCGGTTAACACCTTTTTAATTTTTAATTGTAATTTTTCTTCTCCTATTTTAATGGCATCCCAATATAATATTTATATGCAGTCTTTATGTTTTACTTGTATACAACCCAGAATCGCTCTGTGAGAGAGATGCGTGGTTTCTAAATTTGATATATAAATAAATGATAAATAAACTCCATGTTTTCCAGGCGCTCAATTTTTCCTGTTTCTACAGTCCTTTGATTCAAGATCCCCTTACACTAGGATGCTGACTGACTAATGTAATGCTTCTTCTCGGGGCTCTTCCTTATTGCTGAATTAAAGTGATATCCAATAGTCCATTAACCAACATAAAATTATATCAGTACAAAATATGCTGCACTCTGTTCTGCCACTGGCTCAATGCTACAAAGGTTGCAGTTCTTATTTATGAATGTATGGGATACATTAAAGAATGGATCCCACTAGATTAAAAGCGTCCACGAAAGAGACCTAGAACAAGATGGATCAACGACATCAACATGTAGGAGGAGGCTTCGTGGTATCGGAAGCAGAACATCCAGATTCAGCCAGAGTTTCATTCCATACAGCATTAACCTTGCGAACTCTCAAGCTTCCTCCTTCCGTTATATATTCAAGATGGACAATATTTAATATTTATTTGCTACATATATGTAGAGATGTGGGTCTATACATATGTTGTTCATAGTATGTTTAGGTGTGTGTCATGTATGTGTTTTACTTGGAGAGCAACTAAATTTCATTTTTGATGTGTGCCATTGTGCCCACAGTATAAAAATGACAATAAAGGTTATCTTATCTTATCTATCTTATCTTATTGCAGGCCCAATTGGCAAAAGAAAGCTCAAGACCATATTGGTTGTAAACATGCAGAAGAGGCCTTCATCCTGCAGTGGATAGACAATGGCTAGAATGATGATGATGATGATATTAAAGAAAGGGATTGGGAGATTTTCCAGTATTTGTTTTCCTCCCTTCCAGCAAATATAATCAGCCAACTTGAAAACAGCATTGATGTGGGCTTGAGCTGGGGGAAGAGGCAGGTTTTGACAGATGGTTAGAGAGAAGGGTTTTTAGCCATATGTCAAATTTTATTCTGGTTTTGTGCAAGTGTTTTCAAAGGGAGCCTGTCTGTTAATGGACCCCAGCTAACAGTCAAACTGCTTGTGAGCAAGAGTTTAGTCCTATTCCAAAACAGTGATATCAATTGGTAGGCTCCTTTTACATACCCACACAAAACTTTTGATCAAAATGAGTGACCTCTGATATCAGCTAATACAGGTAGTCCTCAGCTTACGACCACAACTGAGCCCTGTTGTTAAGTGAGACATTTGTTAAGTGAGTTTTGCTCCATTTTACGATCTTTCTTGCCACATTTATTAAGTGAATCACTGCAGTAGTTAAGTTAATAACATGATGGCTAAGTGAATCCGGCTTCCCTATTGACTTTGCTTGTCAGAAAGTCGCAAAAGGTGATCACATGACCCTGGGACATGGCAACTGTCATAAATATGAGTCAGCTGCCAACTGTCTACGTTTTGATCACGTGGCCATGGGGATGTTGCCAATGGCTGTGTGAAAAATGGTCATTTTTTCCAGTGCCAACTTCAAATGGTCACTAAATGAACTGTTGTAAGCCGAGGACTATCTGTAATTGAACCTCTCTTGGATATATGTTTTGCACTATTCCAGAAGAGCACTACGCCTGTTTCAAGAGCAGCCTGAACAACACCAAACAGGCAAAAAGACTTGTCTTGTGAAGTAAAAGTGAAGGGGAATCTATCTAAATGCAACAAAGTATAAGTTAAGAGTAAGTATGACTTGAGGCTGGAATTCAGAAGTCGGCAATGTCATGAAGACATAGCAGAAAAATAAGTTTGGTCTGGGCATATTTCTAGACTTCTCTTCATCATTTTCATGATCTTCAAGCTTTCTTCCAAATATCTGTGACATCACAGCATCTCAGCCAATTAACAGAAGCATTTGTTATACGAACATATTGCCACCATGGTTGCTAACTGGAGGGCATCATTTCATCAGAACAAATTATAATTGTTCAAGCCTGTAACAATGGAATAAGGAATTGGGAGCTAGGACTGGTACATCACCCATACAAAAAATAATTCCACATTTCCTATTATTCAATAATATTTCCTTAAGTGGAAAGTATTGAGCCTCCACTACTGGAAGCAATGGATCTCAGTAACAGCTCTAGTGTTCATGTTTCTTTTGTGAGCTTTTCAATAACCAGTTTAGTTGGTTATTGTGGGAACCAGATGCTGCACTTATCTCTCTAAGCTGATTCCATAAAGCCTTTCTCATAAATTTAATTCAGCAATCAAAGGTTAAATCCTTTAAGGTATGTACAGGTGGCAGGGAGTCCATGCAGAAAAATTAGTGTGATAGTGTAGAATCACTCTTTTTAAAAAACTGATCACATTTCCATCCTAGTGCTCTTAGCTGAATAGGCTCCTTTCACTTATGTCGTAATAGATTTGTTACAGCAAGGCACCTATGATTATCCAGATGCTGAACTTCCCTCTCACCATTGCCAGTGTTGGCTTGGGCTTCCAAGACTTGTTCAGCAAGACTCTTGATGAACCACAAATTCCCCATTTCTATCAGATTATGAAGGTGAACAATACATAAATTCCACAATGCCATGACAATAGATGCATTCATTAGATTTTAGCAATGAAACTTTCCAAGGACTTCAAGGCAACAGGGTTACATTCAGAAGAATTTAATTACAGAATTCTGCTTGCCAGTCTACATTAGAAAAAAGAAAAGGAGAAATTACCAATTGTCCTTGAAAGCTTATTTTTATATATATATCATATTTGAAAGGCCAATTTTTAGTTAGAATACACCATTAGAAATGAAAGCTACTAGAATGCTGTCCGAAAAGGTACAATGTATTAAATTCAAAGTCCCTAGGAATTCACCTGAAGATTTTACTCTGCAGTTCATTGCTGACTATAGGGGGAAGTGCTCATCTCAAAGTCATTGAGCCAGCGCTGTCCAAAGACATTTCTGCCCTTTTGTGACCAGCATGACAACACGGAGCGCTTTACTTTCCCACCAAAGTGGTAGCTATTTATATACTCACATTTGCATGCTTTCAAGCTGCTAGGTTGGCAGGACTTGGGACAAGGATAGGAGCTCACCCTGTTGTGTGGCACTCAGATCTTGAACCTGGGATGCCAGCTTTCCAGCTGACAAGCCCGGCATTTTAACCGAGCCACCACCCTAACATAGGAAGATTTCATCAACCATCAACCAATACACAGCATCCGGTTCCATTCATTTATCTGGTTTTTAAAAACTGCCTTGTAACGGTGTTGGAGTAAGAATTAATAACACAAATCTAATCTGTATGGCGGGGGGGGGGGGGACGACATTCCAATAAAAGACAGTTTTTAAACAATGCAGTGCAAAAGGGCCTTTCCAGGCACTGGGATTTCTGCAGAGGGCATGAACCAGATTACTAACTGACCCGATAACATCAGCCTGGAGAATTCAGCTCACTAAATTTAATTAACGATGTTGCAGTCTCTCCACAGATGCACACCCAAATTTCCCATTACCATAAAAACAAAAACCCTATATAAACGAGCACACACACACAAACTGCAATCCTGCAAGGAGGTGGTGGTGGTGGAAAGTTGTTTATTTGGCAAATAAAATCCTGTGATTGTCTCCGGATTGGGTTTATTTGTCCTTCTAACTTCCAGCCAAACAACATTTTCCTATTAAAGCCTTTCCTGCTCAGCAGCATTAGGGGGCCCCAAGCCCACCCTCAGTGCCAGCGCTTCCAATCCGTTCAAAGTGATTTAGGAAGCTATCGCCGCGGCAGCCTGAGGGTGCCATCAAGGGCAGGAAAGGGCCTATTAAGCAGAGGGGCGGCGGGGGGGGGGGGAAAGCTTCCTCTCTCAACGCCGAGCGCTGGCTGGCTGGTAGGCAGGCAAACAAGCGAGCAAGCAAGCAGGCGAGGAATGCACCCGAGACGACCGGGAGCGAAGCGGCCGGAAGATCTTCCTGACAAGGCCGGGGAACAACGGGTCCTTCCTGGCGCAGGGAAGCCCGTGATCCCATCCCAACGTCTGATTATCTCCCTAGTTCCGGAGAGGCAAAGCAGGACAAAGGCGACGCTTTCTCAGCCTTCTTCGCCCTTACTTGGGCCTTAGGCAGATCTCCCCCGTGCTCACGTGGCAGGAGGTCGGAGGAGCGGAACAGGCCTCTCTTGGGCTCCTCTGCAAGACGCGAGAGAAGCAGATAAGGCCGCATCTGCTCCGGCTGTGCCTGTTTTGGAGCCAAGCGATCCCCCCTCCCGGTCTGGTTCTTTATTTCAAAAACAGTGGGGGGAGGCTTGCAGCTCGCTCGGGAGAGCCCTTGCTTCGGCCCGAAATGCTGCTGTCCCAAAATCGGGGCTGGGGGTGGGACGATAGCTCCCAAGAAAGAGAGGCGAAAATGGACCGTTGCTCCCCGCGGATCAGACTCTTTCAAGAAGTCTGTCTCGTTGGTTTTACTTTCAGGGGGGTTTATTTCTTAGCCTTCATTGCTTTATTGCTATTTAATATTTTAATTGTTTCTTTAATCTCTACACAACCCAGAAAAACGAGTTACATAAGTTTGTAATTAAACAAAAAAATCCAGAACACAACAATAACCTCTGCCCCATCAAAATGAGAATCTAGTGCAGTATTTCTCAACCTTGACAATTTTAAGGCATGTGGACTTCAACTCCCAGAATTCCACAGCCAGCATTGCTGGCTGTGGAATTCTGGGAGCTGAAGTCCACATGCCTTAAAATTGTCAAGGTTGAAAAACACTGATCTAGTGGCTTCTTTAAAACATGATGTCTGTTGCACAGAAATGGAAATGCGGATGAAAAGGTCTGTCTTATGCCTGCTGAAAGAACCCTTACCTGCCTTCATATAATTGTAGTCTCCAGCTGTTGCATTACAGCAAGTCCTCACAGGCACTCAGCCCAGGGCCTCTGTTGGCTGCAATCAGTAGCTGTACCCAGTGTGTTTCTCCTCAGTTGTAGCATAGTCGAAATCACAATGAAACTAGCCTTTGCTACAAAATGCTGATGAGCTTTGGGGCTACTTCCACATCTGAAGGAACTCTTCTCTCACCATACCTGTAGTTCTTGGGTTTCAGTCCCTTTAACAGGTCTTTCAAAGGAATAACTTGGTAAGTTCACAGTTCTCTTTCATAGGACAGGAAGGAGGACTAAGTATGTTCATCATCTTAAATTACTTATAAAAATAATAAAGGTGGAGAAAAAAATCAAAATGTTCTGAGATGGATGGATGGAAGGAAGGCAGAAGGAAGGATACATCAAGGGAGGGAGGGAGGGAGGAAATAAATATTAAACACATAAATCAAGATTTGGGATAGGCTGGGAGGCCAGGAAATTATATTATTTCCCTTTTTTATGTAGTGGAGAGACAAAAACCTTTTTGCAACACTCAGAGGGCACTGTTCATTTGATATTGCTTTTAGCTGGTTGTAAGACCTTTAGGTGAGACAGGCTTTACAGTAGTTGTCCTTGGTTGTGCCAGTTTTAAGCCATTGTTTTTTCCCCAATGTCATCCAAGGGCAACTTCGGAGAGCGGGTGAAGTCTTTTTGGGTGTTGTCCCTAAGAACTTCTTTCTTGGAGGAGAATCAGATGAACAGTAGTGATTGGGACCAAGTCACTTTTCAGGCAAATTTCATTCAGAAATTGCTTCTGCCAAGTCAAAGATATCACTGTGGCTCACTCTAAGTGATGGGGGAAATCCCTCAGAAAATAGAAAGCTAGAGAGATGTCTGTTGCTTTCTCTGACCTGGCATGCTTTTAAAAAAAATCTCAATGAAGCAGAACCCAAAAGGTAAAAGTATTCGTGGTTTTCAGGATTTTTCATTAAATTAAGTAAGCATTTTTACAATGTCTCCTCTTATTACTAAGCCTCTCTAGGGATTCTGCCTTAATATCCTGCTTTCAAGTTTTTCAAAGCAGAAGCTCATTAATTTTTTTAGAGCTGTGCCTGTTCACTTCTGAACTGAGCTTTCTTTTTTTAAATAACTAAATTAAGCTATATGTACCATTTATTGTATTGAGAACAGGATAGCAGGAGAATAAAATAGCAATTTTTAAAAAAATCATCAAAAATAAAATATCTCAAGTTGGTGTTCATTTGACACCTAACACCTAGCAGCTGGTGCCAAGTAAACCACTGTAGAAAAGGCCTTCCATAAGTAAGACATTACTACTGAGAGGAATTAAATGCCCCATCATCACCCAACCACTGTAGTCTGTTGTGTTTTCTTCCATAGACAATTTTTCTTCCAAGGGAGAACTGGCATTTCCTGATGTAGAAGGCTACAATGCAACATGATATCAGATAGCATTAACATCTTCTAATATTAAGATTACATTTGGTATATTCCTCAGTTTATATCGCTAGAGTCCTGCGGTGAAAGACACAGCTTTTATTTCAGATCTGTTTGTGAATGTCTCTCATCAGCCCTGCATAACTGTTCTTCCAATCTGTTTGCTCTTGTGGTTTTATTCTCTTCTTAAATTTCAACCATTGGCCTTGACTCTTCCTCTTCATTTATTCTAACCCTCTTTCCTCTCTCCTTTCCTCAGGATGTTGACATCTTAGGAAATTGCTTCTCATCCCTCAGTGCATTAACATTTTTCATATTCTGCATCTTCTTGGCTCTGTCATTGACAGCCAGATGCTCTTCTGCCTGCCCAGAGTCTATTACTAATCATTCTACTGAACCTCCATTGCAATTGCCTCGGCTTTTTGGAAGGGTCAGTTCCACTTCACTTGCTTTAAAGAGCTTCCTTACTGTCATTTTTAGATTTTAGATTTCCACTGTTGAGTAGTGATTTTCACCCTAAACTGGGGAGATTTTTGTAGTAATCAGTCTTTTCAGTAAAGCATTGATTGATTGGTTGGTTGGTTGGATGGATGGATGGATGGCCTAAGGATCCGGAATGTATCAACTTGCTGCAGCCAACTTACCACGGCCAATTTGGCATGGCCAACTCATTGCAGAATAACTCACCATGGCCAACTTGCCAGGGGACAACTCACTGCAGGATAATTTCAACAATTCAATTTAATTATTCAAAATAATTTTAAAAATATTTAAATTTTTGTCATTCACATTTCATTTTATCCCTTCTTTGGCATCCTTTTTTTAATGATTTTATTCCACTATTCCTTGAGTTGGCCACAACCGGTTGGCAACAGCTAGGTGGCCATAGCGAGTTGCCGTAGATCTTATTGGATCCATATAATGCAATAGCACTAATAAGGACTTGCTTGATTAGAGCATTTCTACAGCCAATGGCCTTCTCTCCATTTAGGACTGATGATGTTACACAGTTTGGTAATGAAACATCTGCAAGAATACAACCAAGCTCAGAGAGCACCAAGGACCCAACTTCTCTCCATTTATCTGATGATGCTTTCTCCTTTTGTCCATGCTAAAATTTGTGTCTGAACTTTATACTAGAGAACCACAATTCTCACCAAGTGAGTTCATTCACAAATGCTACAGAGGAAAGAATGGAGCCAACACACACACAAGTTGGCTTATTTAATAAAGGCAGCCCAAACTCAGTGGCCAGTTCTGAACCAGCACGAGAAGGAGAGTGAGGGCTTTTTAGTTAGCAGCAGTAAGGCCCTATGCAGTGTCCAAAGGCCTCTCTGTCATTGGAAACTGCATGTGGAGAGTAAAGGTTGGGCAGTCAGTAGGTTTTAATCCTCCCCACTGCTTTTTTATGAGCATAAGGGGAGCCAAAATAGCAGAAGATATTGGCAATGCGCCAAGGACAGACCCTGTCCCTGAAGTAATACCTCTAACTTGTTCCAGTTGGTGAAAGGCAGCTCCTGATTCACATGCCCAAGACTTCTCATAAACAGACAGATTAGAGCAGAGATGTCAAACTCAATTTCATTGAGGGCCACATCAGCATTGCGGTTGCCCTTGGGGGGCCGGGGGGATGCAGCCAGGGTGGGTGCAGCCTACTGGGTGGGCGTGGATGGAGTGGGTGTGGCCTACTGGGTGGGCGTGGCCAGCTCTACATTCGCATCAAGGGTGCCTGTGGGGGCCTGGGCAGGAGCGGGACAGATCTGAGGGTCTCTGGCAGAAGGGGGTGGGACCGGGGCAAGCGCCAAGGCATGGTCCATTTCTTCATTCCTCACAAAGGGTGATACCTCCCCAGCATACACCCAGGGGGCGGGGCCGACATAGCAGGGGCTGGTTCCTCACTGTTTCCAGATGGCCTTGTGGAGCTAAGACTGGATGCGTTTCAGCATAGATGGCCACCACAAAATTGTACATTGGCTCCTGGCCGGCCTGGGCCAGGGCCAAGGCAGCGGGGGCTGTTCCCTCATTGTTTCCAGGATGGCTTCGCGGGCCACATGAAACCACTTCGCGGGCCGCATCCGGCCCCCGGGCCTTGTGTTTGACATGTCTGGATTAGAGAGACATTCAAGGCTGGGGGGGGGGGAGAAAGCAGCCAACAGTTTGTTATGTCTTTGTACACACAAAGATTTAATTTTTCTATTTTCTGCAATAAAACTATTGGTATAATTTTCCTGTGTCTGTTTGAGAATGCAGACCAGAAAGCAAAAAAAGAGAGGGGGGAGTGTTATAGTTGATCTTTCTACAAAGGCTGGACAACAGGGCAAAATAGGTGCCCTCAGCAAAGAAGACACAGCAAAATAGCACTGCATTATAAGAAGACTTTCTGATGACCACAGAATAAGTATCGCCATCAAGGAGGAAGTTGAAAACCACTCATTAAATTTTGACAATGCCCTAGAATACCCAGGATATTATGGCAATGTCAAAAGGCCAATTTCCTTCTTGTTTGCTGTGGGTAAACAGGTTTTGGGACAGGCTGGTAGGCTTTTTTTTTTCCAGGGAGGATACAAAGGAAGCTTCAATAACTACTTCCCTCTCATTATTTATATGATTCATGCAGCATTCTTTTGCTATTTTTAGAACTATTTTGCTATTCAAACGGGGGGGGGGGAGCAAAGTAGCTGGTAATTAAAGCTTTCTCTTGTCCCCTTCAACCCCGCCTCCCGGGGAGAAAAATTAATGTTGGGGGTGTTTATCAATAATTATCCAGACAAAACGGAAGACACAAACTAATTGCGGTTTAGAAATGCTTCAGCTGCCTAAAGTGCTATTATGCAGAATCATTCCGGGCAGCTGAGATGCCTCATGGCAGGAGACCTCGTACCTCCGCCTCCAAATCTCACAGTCCGTTGCAGCCTCAGCTCTTTTTCAGAAATGGAAAAATATTTCAATATTAGCTTTTAGGCTTCTGAAAAGACCCGAGTGGGCATTCGCCTTAGGTCTTCTTGGTGCTGCTTGTATATATGCCAGCATTGTGTGCACACAGTATTGCTTCTGAGGAAGGGGTCAGTGAAGAACGAGATGCTCTGATTCCTAGTTTCTTGATGACAGCCTCTGCATGCCCATATTTATTTGTTTATTATATTGATTTATACAGTTGTCTGTCTCACAAGGGCCAGTCTGGGCTTACTAGTTCAGAGAATCAGTGAGACAGATCCAGAAGAAGGCAATACAGAGAAAGACAAAACAGTCCTGGGAGCAGCCATTTAGAGTTTTTGTACTGTCATACAAACATTGTCATAATGCCAAGGCCCTTGGCTTAAGCCCAGAAGAGGGTGCTGCCTACTTCTAAGATATGATAGCAGAGAAAATGTATATGCTGTATACTTTACTACCCTCAATAGAGCGAGCTGGTACATAAATAGAAGACTTCCTTCTCGGCACCCCTGCGAAAGAAGAGGCTCCCTGCAGCCCAAGAAACAGCAGATCTGTTAAACAAATCTTGCTGTCAAGCAAGCTAAACATCTTTATATGTTTCCATCCAATCTGGATTGCAAGGGGTGGGTAAACAGTAGTGGAAAAGGAAAGGGCACATCCTTTGAGATTTGCTACGGTATCCTTCTGCAGTCTGGTTCCAAACAGACAGAAGAAGAAAAGCTACATTTTTTAAAAAAAAAAATGAAGATGCATTGGCATTGCAGTCAGGAATATTCCTGGGATACTGCTGGAAGCAGTACTGAAAGTGAATGCTACAGTGTAAGCATTAACATCTTGGAGTCTGGAGACCGGAGCACCCAGGCAGATAGAAAAATATCCCCTTGCATTGGAACAAACCAAAGAAATTGCATCATCTGATTTAGATACGGCACATTCTTTTTATAGTAATTTTAATAAAAATTACAATTAAAAGAAAAAAATACAAACTAAAAAAAAATAAAAAATAGAAAGAAAAGAAAAGAAAAATAACTCTTTGTCCCTTCTCACAAGATTCTTCAAATTTTTAACAACGCTCCTTTGTAAATTCAATACAGGAAAGTTATCTGGGTCACTCTCTTGGTTTGTTATTCGTATATCCGTTTTAATTATTAAGACACTAACTGTTTCTTTGGTATGTCGCATGACGCATCTTTTCCCATATCATTCATGTAGCCTGTCATTTTTAAATCCACTTTCAGGTCAGTCTCAATCTTGTCAGGTAAAATTTGTTCTTCTTTCATAACATCTTTTAAACATAAGTCTATCTGTAGAGGCAGGCATTGTTAAAATAAACGTCTGAGTTCAATGTTCAAAAATATGCTTCAGTATGTTCAATGTTAAAATATTTTGCTCCATTCTATATTAATAAATCAGATTTAAGCGTTCTTCTCCTTTAGCTGTAAACTTTAGTTCTTTCTGGTTCCCACTAGGGTCCAGCCTTAAAGGTCTCATCATTTTTTTAAAGAGAATTCAAAAGAAAAAAAAATTCCACAGCACGAATTCTTCCAAAACTCTATTTCAAATCTATGTGGACTCATTCTTTTAGAGTAGTCAATTAACAAGATGATTGAATTTTGGAATCAGATTGGTTCAATATAATATACAGAAAACAAATGGCTTTCTCTTTTACTTTAAGGATTCATTTTGGCTGTGTCTCATAAGTAGGGCAGATCTTCTTCTACCCATCTGTTTATTTTTCTGGGATATCTTCAATCCTAAACATTTCCCAGTTTGGTAAATCTCAATTGTGCTGCTCAGAATATTATTCAATACAACAAGGGTTTTAAAGAGGGTAATTCATGCTTACAGACATAAAATTATGCAGCCTGCATTTTAAGCTGATTTTTAATTATTTAAATACAGGGTCATAGAAGGAAAGAAAAACACATGCAAATCCAGTTTGCTAAGAATTCGGATGCGTGGTAAATACAGTATTGCAACACAACTGAGTCTCAACA
The DNA here is from genome assembly GCF_001527695.2 of Protobothrops mucrosquamatus. Taxonomy (NCBI): domain Eukaryota; kingdom Metazoa; phylum Chordata; class Lepidosauria; order Squamata; family Viperidae; genus Protobothrops; species Protobothrops mucrosquamatus. The sequence goes on along the minus strand of NW_015386670.1, from coordinate 32,688 downwards.
AACTATGGAAATTCTATGTTCCTCCATTTAAAACAATATTGTTTTGAAACATAAAGTGCAACTCCTCCTCTCTTTCTATTGTTTGTATTCTTTTTGAATGAATTGTATCATTTAATTGCCATATTCCAGTTGAGGGAAATCATATGGTATTGCCTAGTTTCTGTTACGCCTATTAAATCATATTGTTCTTTCTGAACCAAGAGCTCATGTTCATCTTGTTTACTTGAAACAATAGTATACAAACAAGAAAGCCATGGATTTTATGAACCAATGTTCTGATTTTTCTTAAAATAGTCTTATTTCAATACACTTCCTATGCTGCACAAAGTTCTTATCTGAAGCTCTTGTTTCAAGATTATTGTTTCTACATGCAACCCCCTCTGGAGTCAGTTTGAAGCAACATCTGCCCACCCTCTTGAACCTCACTGAACTTTGATCAAACCAGTCCATCTAACATCTAGATACCTTGGACCACAGTCCCAGAAACCACTTCTCTCCCATTGGCCATATCAGGTAGTCAGTCACTGACTAGCAGCTTTCTTCTCTCCCATACCAGTTCCTTTTTATGGACTGGAAGGCTGGACGATCTAAGCTCAGACAACCTATGATGATACAGTATACCGTTCCATCTACTCTACATGGCATGTTTTTCTTCTTGTGAACACGCAGAACCACGCAGAAAACTGATTCTTGAGCTTTAGCAGAACAGTACAGAATGCCTCCTTTTTGTCTTGCTTCTGGTTGTTACTCCCATCCATTATGTCCTTCCTTCCTTCCTTCCTTCCTTCCTTCCTTCCTTCCTTCCTTCCTTCCTTCCTTCCTTCCTTCCTTCCTTCCTCTTTCACTGGCGTATAAATTTAATTAAATAAATTTCTGTTGTAGAGACTCCTTTCCTGAATGAATATATTCTTATCTTCATTTTTTATTTATTTTTCTTCAAGATCTGCGATCAGCTTGTAATTTGCTGCAAGCAAACTCCATGTTGCTTTTTAGAAAACAGACAAAGTTCTATAAGGGCAGTGTTGTACATTCCTGTTCATTCATTTTCACCTTAGAATACACTCACTCCTATTTCTTCTTGTTTTCCCATGCTTTCACATTAGCCAAGAATAGAATAGAATAGAATAGAATAGGAATATGGAGGTCTTCTAGTCTAGAGGTCCCCAACTTTTGAGCACCAGGGACCGGTTCCGTGGAGAGCGTTTTTTCTGCGGAACGAAGGGGGCATGGTTTCATGTACTGCCCCATTCGGGGCGGGGCGGTGCTAGCACCGGCGGGATGCTCGGGGGAAGGGCAGCGCTAGCACTGGTGGGATGCTCGCCAGTAGCACAAGTGTAGGGAGTGTGAGTGCACGCACGTGTGTGCATGCACTGGCCATCCCTTCATATGGCCCGGTGGCCAAGCAGCCACAGCCCAGTAGTGGGCCGCAGCCCACAGGTTGGGGACCCCTGTTCTAGTCCAACCCTTTGCTCAAGCAGCAGACTCTATACCATTTCAGATAAGTGTCTGTCTGGCCTCTTCTTAAAAACCTCAAGTGATGAAGTGGTTATTGTTCTCACTGTTAGGAAATTTCTCCTTAATTCCAAGTTGCTTCTCTCCTTGATTAGTTTCCATCCATTATTTCTTGTCCTGCTCTCTGTTGCTTTAGAAAATAAGTTGACCCCCTCTTCTTTGTGGCAGCCCCTGAGATACTGGAATACTGCTACTATGTCACCCCTAGTTCTTCTTTTCCCTAGACTAGCAATATCCAATTGCTGTAACTGTTCTTCATATGTTTTAGTCTCCAGGCCCTTAAACATCTTAGCTGCTCTTCTCTGCACTTTTTCCAAAATCTCAACATCTTTTTTGTGATATGGTAACCAAAACTGGATGCAGTACTCCAGGTGTGGTCTTGGTACTAATACTTCACGTGATTTTGATTCTATGCCTCTGTTCATACAACCAAGGATTGTATTAGCTTTTTTGGCTACTGCTGCATACTACTGGCTCTTATATAAGTGATCATCCACTAGACTCCAAGGTCCCTCTCACAGTTACTGGTTTTAGGCCAGGATTCGCCTAATCTGTACTTATACCTTTGGTTTTTCCTGCCTAAATATAAAATCTTGCTTTTCTCCACATTAAATTTCTTTTTTTTTTCAGATAAAGCCCAATGTTCAAGTCTGTCAAGATCCTTTGGGATCACGAGCTTCTCTTCTGGGATGTTGGCTATTCCTGCTAGCTTAGTGTCATCTGCAAATTTAATGAGTTCCCCTTCTATTCCCTCATCTAAGTCATTTATGAAGATATTGAAGAGTACTGGGCCTAAAATGGAACCTTGTGGTATCCCACTGCTTACTTCTGTCCATGTTGAGTACGGTTTGGCAGCCAGTCACAAATCCATCTGGTGATGATGCTATCTATCCCAAATTTTCTAGCTGACCAAGAAGTAGGTTGTAGTCTACTTTGTCTAATGCCTTACTGAAATCTAACTATACTATGTCCACAGTATTTCGCTGGTCTACTAATTTAGTCACTTTGTCAAAAAATGAAATAATATTGGCTTGGCATGATCTCTTTTTAACAAACCTCTGCTGGCTTCTAGTTATAACTTTATTTGTTTCTAGATGTTCACAGATCTGTCTTTTGATTATCTTTTCCAGTATCTTCCCAGGTATTGATGTTAGGCTGATTGGTCTGTACTTTCCAGGATCTGTTTTTTTCCCCTTTTTTGAAGATTTGAAGCACATCAGCTCCTTTTTAGGCCTCAGGTAGTTCCCCATGCTCCAGGATTTTTGAAAGATATGGTACAATGGTTCTGAGATAACATTTGCCAGCTCTTTCAGAATTCTGAGATGTAGTCCATCAGGTCCCAGTGATTTATATTCATCAAGATCGGACAGATATTCTTTTATGTTCTATTGCTTGTATTTGCATTATACTGAACTCCAATATGACGTGGTCACTCTCACCCAACATTCCGGCAATTTCAACTTATTATTTAAAACAATTATTATCATTCTCTCTCTTTCTCCTATTAAACCTCCAGAAAAACCTTTTCTTTCTGTTGGCCCCCACAGTTCAGCTGGACAGTTACAACCCCTCTCTCCCTAATATTACCAATATGATTAATCAAATTTTGCAGTATGGCAAATATGGTTCTAATATTTTACAGAACATTGTCCTACAAACCTATTCCAACAACTGAAGGAATAGATCCCTATAGCCCATTATATATTATTTTTGGAACACATAAACAGAGCTCTAATAGTTAGGTTTGAAGAAAGAAGAATCCTATGTCAATTGCTCCATTTACTATTCATGTGTATTTTTCCATCCCTCTGTTCTGGTTTTCTACCAACACACAATTTATTAGTAAAAACCGTACATTCCTTTGAGGAAATCTTATAACTTATGTCTTCAGAATTATTTCTGGCTCTTGGGGTCCTTGCTAAAAAAGCTTGTTACAGAAAATTCGGCTTACCAAATTAACCAGATGTTTAGATGACATAGATAGAGAGAGACAGACAGAGAGAGACAGAGAGGCAGAGGGATGATAGACAAATGATAGTTAACACTGCATACATTAAAGCTCTCTTTTTATGACCATGTAATCCCTTAATTTGGGATAGAGTCAGAGCATTATATACTGAAATTTTCCAGGATATGAATACTCAGGTATCCACATCCCTCCTCCTCCTCCTCCTCCTCCTCCTTCCTCCTTCTTCCTTCCTCCTTCCTCCCTCCTTCTCCTCCCTCCTCCTCCTCGTGGGCAGAAGGGAAAATGAAAACTCAAACACAAAGGAGAACTAAAGGAGGATGAAAGAAATCCAGAAACACAGGAGCATAGGTAAAGCTCTCTGTGTCTCAAAGATAACCAAATAAGCTTCCATGGTAGTGCAAAGAAGAAAAGGAACAAAGTAGTCAGTATTGAATGCCAGGATGGTTTGACTCTTCTCAGCCTGTTTGCCCTGGTCTGGCTGATTAAAGGAAGGAGAATTGGCTGGCTACAGTTACATTGGTACTGCTGATAGTAGAGTTGATGGTTGATTCAGTTTACAATATCAAGAGTTTAGTTCCCTTCTCCCTTATATTTCCCTCATTCTCTAAGACTCCTGCTGAGTGTCATGATCCAGGAATCAGACAACATCTCTAAATGTGAAGAAGCAGGATCACTGGGATGTCAGCCTCAGGAGACACAAAGCAATGAACCACATGAGGCTGATCAAACACAAGCACCACCTGACCAGTAGAAACATCAGATAATGATGATGGAAGGCCTCCTGGGAGCCCCTTTTCCTCCATACTTAACAACTACCGATATGTTCTATGAGGCTCCTTGCCAAACAAGGAAATAAATACCTTGATTAGAGACAACTGGATGCAATTTAATTTAAGAGGCAGCCCTGATTCTTCATCCCCCACTAGAAGTAACTCATGGATCTCTGGTTCGTGTGGATTCTGCTTGTGAAATTTTGACATCTGGACTGGTTTACAACTTGGATCTTGGAACTAGGGACTAGTATCCTGACGCTTCTTTCAGAGATTCTATGAATATTTAATTGGAACCAGAAGCAAGACATTGAGAACTACATAACCAGGTGATTGAAGGGGACAATATGAGGCCAATGTCACGTGGCTAGCATATGGGGAAGATTGTGGTTGACGGGGTATCCTGGTGCGATGACAACCACAATCCTGGGTTGCAGTTTACAGTGGTAAACTACAAAAAAGAACAAGGCTTTTATGTGGATTTATTTGGGAGCATATACTATATGTGCAGAGTTGTACTCTGGAAAATTCTGAAAGTTTTCTGTCATGTCCAGAATATGCAGCATTAAATGTTCAGTGTTAGCAATTTAAACCATTTCTAGCTGACCAATTGTTTACTTTTACATGATGAATTATTCTATTAATTTTTGTTATTAAAGAATAAAAGAAAATAATTTCTTTGAAATGGGACAGTTTTATTTCAGAAAAAAATAATATTAAATTATTAATATACACAGATAAGGATTAAACAGCAGCATCTTTTAAACATGCATTTAATATTTGGGGTGACTATATTTGTCTGGTGCCAAGAAGGATGAAAATGCTGACATTATGTGAAACTCTACTGAAGAAAAGTCTATAACAGAAATGCTGAGAAAATGTCTCTCTCTCTAATCATATCAACACTCTGAATTGCAGTCAAAATAGGAATATAAAAATATTCTTTATTGGCCAAGTGTGATTGGAATTTGTCTCTGGTGTATAAGCTCTCAGTGTACAAACAAAAAAAGTGGAAGGTCATAGATCATAAATCATAAGATAAAATCATAAATCATAAGATACAAGCAACAAATTATAAATAATAAGATACCAATAGGAGAAGGTAGTAGGAAAGATGAGAAGATAAGAAAGATAATAGCAATACAGCCCTTTTTTCATTTTCATTTGCAATGCAAAAGCTCTGCACACTCAGATAAATGAAGCCAGTCCATTTCCTTTCTTCTGTGTGTTTGTTTTTTTTGGGGGGTCCCCAGAAAAAGTAGGGGTTGTTTCTCAAAGCAGCTCATAAATAAAAGGGATGTCAACTTCAGATCAAATGAGTGAGACTTGTGCAAGTAGAAAGGTTGGCTGTTCTGTCAGATCGCTCCAAGTGCAAGCTTTCGTTCCCTAGGGGACACAGTTGGGCCTCTCCTTTGCTTTCCATCCAAGTTTGCCTAGGACGTGCTGCTTCCACCACAGCGTTTTATATTTCAGCCATATCTTGGGTCTCTTGGGGAGACCAAGGATCTCTCTTCCAATCTACCCCTCCTTCGACCACTTGAATCTCATTTATCCTGCAACTGATTTGGGGGAAGGGATGGGAAGCAAGCTGTTTTTGTGGGTCCATCTGGATATTATTAAAAATATGTTTTCGATGCACTGAGGCTGCTGGCAAAAGTTTGTTCTTGGCTTTCTCAGTGCTAGACAACTGAGCCTTAGGAGCTGACTTTTACAAAGAGTTTAGAAGTTTAGTGTACAAAACAGAAACAATCAGTGTTGTTTGGGTATTGAAAACTTGTGAGTCCTGTCAAACTCACAAAGATGCCACACATTGTTGCCTAAACGTGATCAGCCACTTATCCTAAGCAAACATTACACTAATTATAAATTATCATGTTCAAGCATATTCTCTGCCTACCTTCTAAAAGTAGCTAAAGGTACTAGCAAGAAGGTTACTAGCTAGCCTCTCATCTGCTTTGAATTCTCAGTTCAATTCAGATTATCATGACAGTCTGATATACTGTAATGATTCAAGTTGAGTTGAAAACTGAATTGACTTAATGTTTTATTTTTAAAGGACCAAAGCAAGTTGATCCCATGCTTATGCACAAAAACCATCCAAATCATAGACAGGCCCTATCTGATTTGACAATTTGATCAGAATTTTCAGCCCAATTCAATTCAGAGTTTGGATTGATTTGGCTTGGAATCAATTCCCTCAATCAAGAGTTTTTCACAGTTTTATATGCAAATGGATCATTATAACAAAATCATGTATTTTATCCATAGTGCAACTGTGCTACCTGAGCTTCTGGCCGAGTGCTGAAAAAAAAGAAATTATACTTTCCCGATATTAATTTTGAAGTTATGTATTGATGTACTACAAATGCTTCTATACCACTTCAATCATAAGGACTGTAAGCAGCTCATAGGTTAGTATGAGGTTTGCTTAACCTAAGGGCTAAATGGTTGTTGGGATAGTGTTGTTTTGGACTGTTTTCAAACTATTTCTAGAGTAGAAACCATTTGCAATTCCAGGGAGAGAAAGCCTGTCACATGGCCTGTGTCTCATGAACTCTGTAGAGAGGGGAGACCTACAACAGGCCCTTTCTAAATGACTGGAAGCAGATTATGTAGATTTTGCAAGGTGCTATCCAATGTATCCCGATGCTGCGTAGTCAAGGGCTTTAAAAATGATGGCAGCACTTTGAGTTGGGCCCTACCAAAACTTCAAGATTCTCAGTCATCCAGATCATGGTGCTTTTCCAAAAAGCAACTGGACTTTGTTTTCCCTTGAAAACATTTCACTTCTCATCCAAAAAACTTCTTCAGTTCAAAATAGATATGGCTGGCCCCGAGGAGTTTAGCAGCATAGTTTGTACCACTATATTTTCTGAGTTATTTCCAAAGACAGCCCCACTATGCATTGGAGTAGTCCAGCCAGGTGGTGATCAGAGCATGATACTTGGGTATCTTGATCCAGGTCGTCATAATCCGCACACCTGCTGAACCTGGGCAAAGGCTGCCCTGGCCACAGCCTCCATCTGCTCTTTAATCAGTAACTGCAAAGTCCAGAACAACTCCAGCCATCCTTCAGCGGGAGTTCAGTCCCATCCAGAGTAATTACCAGAACAATTTTCCAAGATCACAACAATGCCTCCTGTCAACAACCAACTCTGCTCCGGCAGATTTTAATCTGAGCTAGTTTTGTCTCACCCAGACGGTGAACTGATTTTGAACTGGAAATACTTTTAGCCGTTTATTTTTGTTTTGCTTTGTTTTCCTCTGTCAAGGAGTCAGAATACGTAAGAACTGAAATAAGGGACATACATTCTTTGCTGCTATTTGGGGAGGGAGGTGATTTTCAGCTGTATGTGGACAATCTGATGTCTGCTCCCAACCAATGATTGTCTAGTTCCAGCTTGTGCATCAGTGCTCTACTACACAGGCCTTTGAAGACCACTGTAAATAAAGTTTACACCTCCCTGAAGTGAAGGAGCAACATCACTTCAAAGTTTATAATTGATGCACAATATGGGGGCCCAATTACTATCAGTTGTTAACCTCTGCGGCTTAAGGCCCTATATTGGCTGTCAATTGGCTTTCAGGTACAACTAAAAATGCAGGTCTTGAGCTATAAAACCCTGTATGGTTTGTAGCTTCAGGTCACTCTTCTCCAACCAGAATCAACTCATTCTATATGTTCATCATGGAAAAAGCTCTCATGGATTTTATATTTCCAGAAGATGGGAGGGGGTAAGTCTAAACGTAGAAGACAATAATTTTTGGACATGGCTCACATACAGTATTATAGAATAGCTTCCCTTTGAAGTCAGATTCATCTACACTCTGACAGTGTAGAGAGTAAGGAAGATAGCTTTGACAGAGATATATAGGAATCATACCCTAGGGAAAAGGGGTTCATGTGCTTTTTAAATTCAGAGCAATGAGATAATAGCAGTTCAGGCAAACCCTTCCTTATTCAGTGAAGTATAACAAGGAGGAAGAGGAGTCACAGCACAATCAAACCTGCAAAATTCTGTTACTCTAGTCTAGCCAGTCTCAATAAAAATAACTTTAGCTTTCTTGTGGGATTCATTTTCTGGTCTGATCTAACTAACGGGGCTAAGAGACAGGTAGGTTTTAAAGACTGAATCATCTCAGAGGATCTTCAGTGTCCAGGTTGTACGCACTAATTATTATTATTGGTGAACTGGATCGTGTGTGATTATGGGGAGATTTTTACAGTTACTGGTTTTAACAAACTATGTAGATTGGTTGGCTGATTTCTGCCATAAATTAAATATTTTTTTAATATTGATATTATGTTATGGACATTTCAGTTGTTCATAAGCTGCCATGAATCTGAATGGAGGTGATTGCGTATAAATATACATTTATTGATTTAATTTGTTAAATTTATACGCCACCCATCTTGCTGTCCAAAGCAACTCTAGGTGGCTAAATGCCACAATGACAGAATAGCTGTCATAAGCATGCTACTTTCCATGCACATGGTAGTCCTTGGTGATAGCTTTCCGTTTCCTGACTTTGTCTAATCCATGTAGATTGTCAGAACCAACTCCTGCAGGAACAAATTACTCTTATGCATGTGGTTTCTGGTAGGTTTATCTGATGAATTTGCCTCTACTAGGTAAACATGGAGTAAAATATTACAAGGAGAAAGAAGAAAACATGGAGCTCATATTTGGCATGCAGAAAGCCCAAATTCCATCCCCACCATCTCCGGGCCCTACATCCTAGAAGAAAATCTGCCCTAAATTGTGAGAACTTTTACAGGATGGTGTTTCTTATATCAGATAACCATTGTTCAATGTGGTTCTTCAGCTATGCTAAGATTTTTCTCTTTGAAGAAGGTTCACTTTATCCCTGCAGTTTTACAAGATCTTCACATCCAAGGTCATTTTTCACTTATCTGCAATGTTCAATTCTATGCTGTACAAAACTTGACATCCTTGAATGTGTTCAGTCTAAGTTTATTAGAGCTATCTTTGCAATTCCAAGGATAAGATATATTAACAAAGCTGTTATACATTTACAGACAGGCTTGGTCTCCATGTAGGCTAGAGTTTTTCAAGCTTTGGCTAAAGTTAACCATCTTTCCACTTTAATTCAAGCTGGTTCAAAAAGTTACTTGCAGGCTTCAGTCCCTAGGGCTTTTGTTCGTTAGGCCTCAAAAATGTCTGAAGTATTCTTAAGCAACATATCTAAGCTATTAATTTTCAAATCAATGTAAATCTGGTTTTCAGCCTTGCAGCACTTGGGATTTTGCAACTTCATAGGTTTGAAATTTCACAAAGCTTTCGCTTTGGCCAGCCTAGTGCAATACGTTGCCTTCTGGTGATCTGCTGGGGCATTACAAAATTACTCCTCTACACAAATGAATATATCTTTGTGGGGATTTCTTGAGCAACATACATCTTTATTGTTTTCTTTACAGGAAGTCCCAGATGACTTTTATCCATCCTATCCTGAAGATATTCCCAGGCAGGCAGAGAGTGTGATTTTTATTTGTGGCTTTTCCTGTCTGACCTTTATTCTGATGGTTCTCCTTGGAAGGCCAATTTTATTTCTCTACATGCATCATTCATCTCTCTTTACATTTGAAAAAAATGTATATGTGTACATTTACAGGCAAACTATATAGTATATACTATATAGTATATAGTTTGTAGCCGACTGCTGGCATTGGGGCTCTAATAAAGACTTGGTTAGGTTTGATTTGATAATGTAAAATGTTATAAAACTGCTTTCTTGTAAATCTGTCCTGTCTGGTGATGATGGAAAGTGTTGTCAACATTGTATGAACAAGCCAAGGAAGCATCTTTTCATGAGGGAAAAAGCACCTGTTACATTATTCTTGCCTCTGTTCTTCTTCACACATTTGCTGTTTTCCATCAAGAATGTCAGATTCGGAAAATAATATTTTTCAAGTTATCACATTGTCCAAAATACAATAAGTAAAATAGCTTATTAATAAAAGTGGAATTTAAATGCATTTGCAATGTGTATGGCACAAGATAAAAGGGGAAGAGCATTATTTTCAGATACCCACAGTATGAAATAGTCTCTTGTAATCATTAGTTTGTTAAAAGTTATAGTGTGATGGTATTAGCTCTGCCAATAGAAAGCAATGTTGAACTGAAACAATTTTAGTTACAATTTGGAATCTGGAAAGATATTCAGGTTGCAGTTCTAAGCATGTTTAATGGAGAATAATCTCTACTAAACATTGAAATTTACCTCTGTGTAAACATGAATAAGATCATACCTAGTTTTTCTGTCCTACTGATGCTATATGTCATAAATATGCCATGAAAGCTCAATTTCCACAGGTCTACAATTATGAGCTGAGTTTCAAATTATGGTCAGGAAAGTTGTCTCCAAGGTGTTTTTTCATCCAATGAGCTTCATCAGTTCTGATGGGGGGGTGAATGGATCCTTCCATCCCCTTGCCACCAGAACTCATGAAGCTTCTTGGATGAGAAATAAAATGTTTTATTCTTCCTCCTCAAGGAAAAAAACAGTCCAGTTGCCTTTTGAAAAAGCACCTTTGAGAAAACTATGATCTGAATGACTGAGAATCTCCACAGTCAGGAAAGTTCTTATTAAATGTCATAGGTCCTTCTGAAGGCTACTTCACAAACTTGAGACTCAACAGGAACAGATGAAAGATGGATTTGGTTAATCAGAAATGACAATAGTATCAGTTCTCTCCATCACCCCCAAGAAAAAGTCAACAGTCATTTCAAAGAATAATGGAGTTTATTAATGGGGATTTCCAGTACGAAATAGGATGGATTTCCTTTTCCACTTCCCAGTCTATTCAAAGGACTAGGAAAATTCTTGTCAGGAGTAAAATAAGATGAAAGCAAAAGGTTATAGGAAAGCAGATAGGAAAATCTGAAACTTTGGATTTTTTCTATTGTACCAATTTCTCTCATCCTGATACTTGTTAGACCTGTGCTCCCTTGATTGTAAGGAGAACTTGGTATGATTTTCACCCATCATGTTTTTAAACTACTCTTTATAATAAGGCATGTGCTTGTGTAAATACTGGCAAATCCACAGCTGTCTGTATAGAGTTCATATAGTTCATTTTAAATGGCAAATGAATTGAACTTCCTGAACTGTGGTGCCCTTTGACCACAAGCTGAAGAATTCATGATTATTTTATTTGTCTATTGCTTTCTTGAATACATCATAACCAAAGCAGTTCAGCCAAGCTTGAGGACAAAACAAACACAAATATTAATACATCAGTTGTTGGCTCTCCATCAAAGTTCCTGAAAGCCTGTACAGCTTAGCAATAAAGAAGTGTGAGCATGAACGTTGAAGTTCTTCAACTTTGAAGTTTATCTGTGGGAAAATCTACACTGAAGGTAGATGTCTGGATCACTTATATAGCACATGGCAAATCCTCAAACTCTTATTTTCACACTACAATATTGCCATCCTTACTTTTTCTGGATTGGTTTTTCAGCCACTTGTATTACTTTTTCACAATCTATTGCCATTGCCTTATGATTCTGTACATTTTATTTGAATGATCTGGATGCTAATCTTACTATTAGTCCAGCCACACCAAAATCTCAGGGTATCCCAAGCAGAAGACAAAATGTGTGTGAGTTAGCAGAAGAGTTAGGGTATCTACCAAACTACCAAAGAGTTTCTCAATTGTCTTCAAAATAACAGTAAGTACCATTATTGTTATTTAGTGTATGATGAGAACAATTAATCAGTGGAACAACCTGTCTGCAGAAGCTGTGAATGCTCCAACACTGGAAGTTTTTAAGAAGAGACTGGACAGCCATTTGTCTGAAATGGTATAGGGTTTCCTGCCTGAGCAGGAGGTTGGACTAGATGACCTCCAAGGTCCCTTCCAACTATTATTATTATCATCATCATCATCATCATTATCATTATCATTACTATTAACACGACAGAAGAGAAGTAAACATATATACACAGTCTACATAATTATAAGTAAAATGTCTGTGGCAGTGGCTTCATAACTGGATGTCCAGTTCAGCTATCCAGGTGATCGCCTCTGGCGTTGTTTTATGCAGGGAATGCACCCAGGGAATGCACCTAAGTAAGTACCATACATTTTAGAGATTTCAGTGTGCTCACGCAAGATCTTGTGAGATCACATGTGGCACCCAAAATCCTATATATAGAAATTCGGCAATACCTCTCTGAAGTCTCATGAGATTTTGACAATGTAGGCGTATGGACGTGGATCACAGTATACACAGAAACTATAGAAATGAGGTGTTGATGTGTAATTGGTAAAACTGGTCAAAGCAACAGCAGTAAATTGCCTCCGCCACAAGCAGGATACATCCATTTGCCTTAGTTTGGTTTGGGATTTATTCTTCCCAAAGAAGTTTCTCATGGTGCTTAGAATTAGCAAACTACTGTTGGATTCTTTTGAAATGTAAATGGCAACTAGGAAACATGAGAGAAAGTTTCTAGAAAAAAATCCAGATGGTCTACCTAGCCATGCCTAGCCTTTCTCACTGCTCTCACCATAGAGATTGGCAATAATATGTACTCAAACAATGACCATGTGGGTCCTGTTATTTGTCTCAAGAATATCCTCTCCCATAATGTGTGTTACTTACTGCAAGTGCTTAGGTTGACTTTGGCAGTGAATCCAAAATTATTAGTTCTCTAACACGCAACATCTGAATTGGGGAAATTGCAAAAGAAACCAACCATTTAGCTTGGAAGTTCTCACTGAGGAGCACAAATAAACTCCAAAAGAGGATGGGCTGAAATGCGGGGTGGGGGGAGGAAGAATCTTTTGCTGACATCACTTGTGTCGTTCTTGAACACCACTTTATAAACAATTGCTTCCTGCTCTACGCTATATTTATCTGCCATGTTTATCTTCCATACACTTCATTTTGAAAAATGTTAATGTGCATTTTCCTCTAAACTGTTACATCCTTTTGGAAATGACTCAAAATGCCATGGTTTATTTAGGTATATAAATACATAAAACAGAAGAGCAACAAAGATGATCAGGGGACTGGAGGATAAAACATATAAAGAACCGTTGCTGGAATTGGGTATGTCTAGTTTAACGAAGAAAAGGACGAGGGGGGACCTGATAGCAGTGTTCCAATATCTCAGGGGTTGCCACAAAGAAGAGGGAGTCAAGCTATTCTCCAAAGCACCTGAGGGCAGGACAAGAAGCAATGGATGGAAACTAATCCAAAAGTGACTGTAAACTATTAATATAAACAATTAATAAAGTATAAACATATACACTATTAATTATGAATTTTATTTTAACTTGAATTATTTTAAATTACCTCAAATTTAAAACATAATTAGGATTTAGATTATGGTTATTGAGATGCTAAAATATCCCCCATCCTAAACAGCTATTAGCCCATGAAGAAAAATTAGTGTTTCTGTCAGGTCCGCAGCAGGACTGCAAAAGGTCCCTGTAGCAATTTACATACTAGGATTGGAAACCACAACCCAGGGGAAGGGGAGAGACACACAATAACAATCAACAAACAGCACACCAACACATAACAAAACCCAGTCACAAGCAATGACATCTCAGCTGGTGGAACATAATCCATATTGTCTGAGCCAGATGTTTAAAGATTTGAGGAAAAGATACTTAACTAGGGTCATTGCAGCTTCTGAGAGAAGATCCTTCTCACCCTACAAGATGACATTGCTCTGTAGATGGGATATGAAGTAAGACAGCCATGATTTGCCATTGTCTTCTTCCAGGACGTTTCACAATTTGCCAGTCTAGCTTACACCCTTGGTAATTTCTGGTATTTTTCCATCCACGTACAGCACTAAACTGGCCTGATCTTACTTAGGCAAATCCAAAGTTGCCACCTAGCTAGGTTGATGAGTATTAGTGCTTCCCCTCATCAGCCAGCGTGCATACACATAGAAATGCTCTTTATGTTCTTAAAAGCATACACATTAATAGGGTACACATAGGGAATATCCTGTTTAATTTGGCCCTAATCTTTTAATGCAAACTGTTCGGAGGAATGTGGACAGCCAATGCTTGCATGGCATTCCAGGATTTGAGGTCCCAACATATATGGCAAAGGCTGACTTATTCTCAGTCCCATCCATGGATTAACCTAAAGCTTTCAAATAGGTCTGTGCACCAACCTAACTCTTTAGTGAACTGTAGTAGATAAGCTCAGTAAACTAGATTGTTTGTTTTTAACCAAGGCCCTTTCAGAGATGTTTGAAATAACAACAAATTGAGTCTGTCAATCAATGCTGAATTGCTTGAAAATGAGAGAGATTTCCCAGGACTGGCTAGATCATGGTCACATCCTTTTCCATCGCTGACGACTCTTAACAGCACATGTAGCTTTGCACACTGATTTTTTCAAAGGCATAGATTAGGCAACTGCATGTGGAGGATTTATCACTATAAGCCTGAGATGCTCAAACAATTGACTATTCTCACACAGCTCAGAAAATGAGACAAAAGGAGAAATGCACCTAGGCATCCCTTCTAATCAGCTGAGTGCAATCATGTAAAGTAAATAGCATTTAAATATTGCTAAGCCATGTATCAAAACTCAGCCCAGTTCCATACCCTACCATGGTTTTTTTCTTGATCTATAATGTTTCCTCCTCCTTTTGTCCCATCTCTCAGGAAATCGTACCCTTTGACTTCAACAGCAATCCAATCTAGTCCTCGACTTACACCCATTCGTTTAGTGATTGTTCAAAGTTACAACAGCACTGAAAAACGTGACTTACAACCAGTTTTCACACTTGTGACCATTGCAGCATCCCTGTGGTCATGTGACCAAAATTCAGACACTTGGCAATTGGCATGGTAGCAGTGTCCAGGGATCACGAGATCACCATTTACAACCTTCTGACAGGCAAAATCAATGGGGAAGCCAGATTCACTTAACAGCCATGTTACTAACTTAACAACTTCAGTGATTCACTTAACAATTGTGGCAAGAACGGTCATAAAATGGAGCAAAACTCACTTAACAACTGTCTCACTTAGCCACAGCAATTTTGGGCTCAATTGTGGTCATAAGTCAAAGATTACCTATATGTCCAAAACTTTATTCTTGGGCATACCTGTGCTAAAATCTTAACCTTTCACCCTATTCTGTTGTTGCTTTTTTCAAAAGAAATGTCTCATCTTAAACTACTCTTACTAATCCAGTAGAGGACACATCTTAAACTACTCTTACTAATCCAGTAAAGGACAACGGATGCAGTCTTAAACTTGGAGTAATCATTCTTATTACATAATAGTGTTCACTGAAGCAGGTTGTAAGATATTACTTAAACAGGCTTGTTGAAAAGGATGACTCAAATCCAATGTTAGAACCCCAAACATTATTTTCATGTAGAAGCTAGATTAAACTATTATATTCTTGCATGATTGATCCAGCACCCAAAGAGATCACTCCATCTTTGGTTTCCTCTTCCTTGATGCTGTAGCAATACCACCCAATACTCTGGCAACAGTGTTCAAGTATGTTCTGCAAGACTATAGCCTTCTGAGTTCAACCGAAAGAGGTTAGCTTCCATCAGTTGCTCAGTTCCCATGCAATGTTATAAAACCACTTCCAGAGATGGTGCTCATCAGACAGTTCAATAGAAAGGTGGCTGACCAGTGCTCTATCCTTCATTTCAACCAGTTGGGAGGATGAATGGTGAGTTTGTCTGTATTATTTATATGTTTGTTTTCTTAGATTCATAACTCCCTTTTCCCCCAGCAGAAGACTCTCTACTCAAGTCATTCCCAGCTTACCCAATGAGCCTCCATAGGAATGACCCTGAACCAAGATCTTCAAGGTCCAACATCTATCTTATTTATTTATTTATTTATTTATTTATTTATTTATTTATTTATTTATTTATTTATTTATTTATTTATTTATTTATTTATTTATTTATTTATCATACTTTGTTATTTTGCTAAATCTCAAGAAATTGCTAGTATATTCCATATATCAGTGTTTTGTCTATTAAGAATACTGTGTCCCATAAGACCCATTACTTTATAATTCTGTTCTCCTCGATGCTGAAATTCTTCCTTGGAATCTTTATCTGAATGACTGTTCTAGATCACAATGTTCTACAAGAGATAGGGAATGCCCATTCCACCTTATCCAGTGGGATAAGTAGAAACCATGGGAAACAGATGGTCCTACCAGTAACCTGGACCTGTTCTTTAAAGGTGATGACCAGCACCTTGAATTGTACCCTGAAGTCTACTAGAAACCAATGCTTCTTATAAAGCAATAGCATTATAAGGATATACTGGAGAATGCTCCAAACTGCATATGCCATTGCATTCTGGACCAGTGGCAGGTTTCAAATGATCAAGAGCAGCCCCTTGTAGAGTGCATTGAAATAGTCCATCCAGGATATAGCTTCCGTACTGTCCAGATCCAACTGATGAGCAAGATGAATTAGTACAAAGCCCTCCTGATCACCTGATCTTTGAGCAGGAGTCATGCATCCAAGAGGACTCTCAAATTACACGTCCTCTCTCTCTGGTGGCCTGTTACCCTGTCCAGAACGAGAGATGAAACATTACAATACTTGATCATCATTTCCTCTCATATGGCACTTGGGAAGTATACATCTGTGAAAAAGTAATTGATGTCTAAAATTAAGTACTTTGCACTTTCATCAAATTTCAATTCCTGTCACTCTTTGAAGGAAATCACATCAGTCATATTGGTAGAAATCTGATGACTAACTGAAACATAGTTTTAGAATAGAATAGAATAATAGAATAGAATAGAATAGAATAGAATAGAATAGAATAGAATAGAATAGAACTGGAAGGGATCTTGGAGGTCTTCTAGTCCAGCCCCCTGCTCAAGCAGGAGAACATATATCATCTGAGACAGGTGATTTTCCAGTCCCTTCTTAAAAATCTCCAATGATGGAGCACCCACGATTTCTGGGGATAAGCTGTTCCACCGGTTAATTGTCCTCACTGTCAGGAAGTTTCTCCTTAATTCCAGTTTGCTTCTCTCTTTGATCAGTTTCCAACCACTGTTTCTCGACCTTCCCTCTGGTGCTCTGGGGAACAACCTGGGCCCCTCTGCCCTGTGGCAGCCCCTCAGATACTAGAATACTGCTATCATGTCTCCCTTATTTCTTCTTTTCTTTAGACTAGCTAAACCCAAATCCCATAGCCATTCTTCGTATGTTTTGGTCTCCAGGCCTTTGATCATCTTAGTTGCTCTTCTCTGGTTTTTTTCCAAACTCTCAACATCTTTTTATATATATATGGTGACCAAAACTGGCTGCAGGAGACTGTGAAGTCTAGTCCTGCCTTAGGCATGGAACTCAGCTGGGTGACTTTAGGCCAGTTACTCTCTCTCAACACAACCCAACTCACAGAGTTGTTGTGGGGAAAATAGGAGGAGGAACGCGTGTTGGATATGTTCACCACCTTGGGTTGTTTGTAAAAATAATAAATGTGGAGTAAACATAATAAATGTAAAGTGGAGAAGGAAAAAAAACCCATAAAATGAGAATATTGGCTAAAATGAAGCCATCACAGATCAAAACATTGGATGTAATTATGGCTGGAGATAGTTATAATTTGCTTCATGCCTGACATTTCATATTATTTACAAAGAAATGGCTCCCTTCCTTAAGAAGCGCTGGATTCAGAGCTGATGCAAGAATCATGGAAGTCAGTATGAATTTAATCATAAGTAACTGGACTACCATTGTCTTCAGTGGTATATTTACTATATATATAGTAAATATGACTACATCTATACCAATCCTCCTCTAAGCAATTATTAAACAATTAAGATGGGATTAATTATTTTTTTTAAAAAAAAAATATCATTGAGAAAATATATGACTCATATGCTGTTCTGTTTTAAAAGTAATGTGATGGATTTTTTTCTGCTGCTTCTTCTAAAAACATCAACTTTTTTTCTTCTGTACAACCATGGTGGCCAATCAGCCATCTGGACCGATAAACAGCTCATGATAGCATTTAGCTGACCATCCGTGGGGGTGGGGTGGGGAGACATGTTTCCTTCAACTCTCCCTTCCTCTCGGTTGTTCCCAGGAGATTTCCATCATTCCCTTGAAGAGGCAGCTGGCTATCATTTTACGAGGCAGGAAGCAGCAGAGAAGGAAAAGGAGCAGACAAATGACCAAAGGACAAGGCAAATTAAGTGCTGTGAAAGCATGAGGCACTTAAAAGTGTCTCCTCGGGCTTGAGCCAGTTGAGGCACAAACTGGGAATACAGATACATGTCCATCTGTATATAACAACCATGTAGGTCACTTTATGGAATGCTTCTCAAATATTCCCAAAGATGCTTGCAGGCTCTTCTCCAAATTTCAGCGAGTTCTTCTCAGTGACAGATTGGGGGTGGGGGGAGTGGGGATGCAATGAAAGATATAGCAAAGGGACACAAATTCAAATATAGGGGATGAGGATTGGGGATATCTTTAGCACAGAAATGACTATATAGAAAGAGTAATGAGCAGGTTATCATTCTTATCCTTTTTGATTTAAGAATGAGAACAAGTTTTCAAATAATAATAATAATAATAATAATAATAATAATAATAATAATAATAATAATAATAATAATATCTGTAATAACATCAAACATCCACATCTGCCTATCCCAGGTCCTTGGGAAGGACTCAATAGGTAGACAAAATGCCAAATCCAGTCTGAACATCTGGCTGACTGTGCGATGATTCATAATAATAATAAAGTTGGAAGGGACCTTGGAGGTCATCTAGTCCAACCCCCTGCTCAGGCAGGAAACCCTATGCCATTTCGGACAAATGGCTGGATTGGTTTTCCTGCCATACATACATTCAAGACTAGGCTGTCCTGTCAGAATCACAGTCATTTGTGATTTACAGGAGAAGCTGTTGGTGGTGCCCTTTGAACAGCTTTCTAGATACAATCAGATTTTTGTGATCCCTTTTTTGGAAGATGCAAAAAACAGAGTTTTTCCATCGGTGGATTAAGTGGATATCATCTGGGGGTTGTATATTACTAGTGCATGTTAGGCTTTGTTTTTAGGGGTTATGTATTGATGATGATGATGATGATAATGATGATTTCACCATGCATATTTTATTTTTATTTTTTTTCTTACTGTAAAAGTTTTAATTAGCAATATATTGTTAACTATGGGAGTCTTAGCAAATTGTGGCTGAATGAATAAATAACTAAATAAGTAAATAAGTAAATAAATAAATAAAAACCAAATAAATAATAGACAAATACGTATTTTCTTAACTTAATAGCCCTTACCACTAAGTTATCTTCTGACTTTCAGAAAACACTTTGTTGTATACTTTTAGAGATCATCTTAACCTGTGTCAGACAGATGCTTCTTATATGTTTTTTTCCCCTCTCAGTTTACTTAAGTCAGCATTGCCAAAAACCACATGCTTAAACTATATGGAACTCGTTAGAATTTCTGTTTTTCTTTCTTTTTGTTTTTAAAAAAACATCTGAGTATTATTTTACATGAGATACATTTTACAGCTAGTAAAAATTTCCTTTAGGTTCTTGTTCTAAACCTGCTGACCTAAAGCCCAGAAGGAAGAAGATTCAGACAAATGGTTTTTTCAGGTACTGAGGGCAACCATTCCCACAGGATAAAACTACTGGACAGCCGGGGGGGGGGGGAGGCAAGGTAGCAGATTATTCATTTGATGCAAGTTTCATGAGAACTGGATAATCCTGTGAAAAAGGATTATTTCCAAGGCACCTATCACAATTGATACTATCCTCGCTTTCTTTTGCCACAGTTGTTGTTCTACTTCTGTTTTCAGGTCTTTGTATTTTGTAATTTTCTCCACTGAAAAGGGAAATTTATAGAAGGATCTTACATGCTAGCATCATGCCTTTACCTCATGTTTTTTGCATTCATCTAGTTACTTGTTCAAGTAGATGAGTCTGAAGGTTAAGACACCAGACCACACACCAGGAGATCAGGAATTCTAGTCCCATCATTTGGGGTCAGTCATTCTCTCAGCCCAGCCTACCTCACAGGGTTGTGTTTTAGGGAAAATAGAAGGGGGGAGGAGTATGATTGCCACCTTAAGTTATTTATCAAAATAATAAAAGTGGGATATAAATAAATAAATAAAATAAGCGGGAGCCAGGAAACTATCAAACTAGCTAAAAAGTGTGATGAGGAAATTGTCCTGGCCAATGGCCTACCCAGCAAAGACTTGTTGTGACATGACTTCAAATATAGCTCAAATAAGCCAGAAATAAATCAGTTCAGTTCTTAAATAAAACTGGTATTGCAGCCCAATAATGCTTTTGAACTAATGCAGAACCCTTGTATACTTCGGTAGCAAAGCCATGGTTTAAAACAAAAACATGTCATGGTCATAGGTGAAAATCACCAATATATTTAAATTACAGCTTTTCTCAGCAAATGTGTTATAGGCCTGAACTTTTCTCAGTTACACTTTGTATGCAGTTTTGTAAGAATCATTGCTTAGATATTATCTTTGCCTGTCCTAAGGTTTTCCTGATCTACTGGTATCCAAACTACAATCTGAACAGATAGGAAGGTCCAAGATTCAAGAAGGGTAATTTAAGCACATGGTTAGGATTCCTATTCCCAATTATTGCTTTTACAGCGGTTTTCTTATTTTAGTTAAGGATTCTATAATGCCACACTGTGCTGGGTAACATTCCGAATACAGATTCAAATGTAACCCAAATTTCAAGATAACTGCAGAACATGTTTAAGAAAATAACTAAATAGTATAACCTTATACTGTATGTGCCTAATTAGAAGTTAGTAGCATTTGATTTGTATAAATGAAAATAGAATACCAAAGCTTAGAGAGTGCCAATACCACCCCTCCTAAATCATTCTAAAAATGCAAATCTTTACATTGGCAGGAGGTGGCGCCATCTGTCAATCTGGTTTAGGAGTGCCATGTACCCTTGAGCTGGCACTTGGTAGATTCCACTTGAACCATAAAGTTAATTGAATTGCTTGGCCCATCTTACCTTATAGGATTATTGAGAAAACAGAATAGAACTGGAAGAGTGGGGAGAAATGCTACATACATACCACAAACCTCTAAAGGAAAGGTGTAGCAGTAATGCAACACGCTCACTCACATTTAATTGGTTTTAATGAAAAATCATATTAAGCTAATTAAATATGTTACTGCACAGCCATTTGTCCGAAATGGTATAGGGTTACCTGCCTGAGCAGGGGTTGGACTTGATGACCTCCAAGGTCCCTTCCAACGTTGTTGTTGTTGTTGTTGTTGTTGTTGTTGTTATTATTATTATTATTATTATTATTATTATTATTATTATTATTATTTAGTTGACTAAATTCTTGTCTATAGGTAACAATGAAACTCAAGTACTTTGGCCACCTAATAAGAAGGAAGGACTCACTGGAGAAGAGCCTAATGCTGGGAAAGATTGAGAGCAATAGAAGAAGGGGAGAATGAGGTGGCTGGATGGAGTCACTGAAGCAGTAGGCGTGAACTTAAATGGATTCCAGAAGATGGTAGAGGACAGGAAGACCTGGAGGAAGGTTGTCCATGGGGTTGGACATGACTTCGCAATTAACAACAACAACAACAACAATTGCTGCTCAAGGTCATAATACTACACACACACTACTGTCTGATAATAATTCATGGAGGAGCTGAATGTGGCCCTTAGACTTCAGATTACACACTCTTGTAGCAGTTTAAACATCTTTTTTAAATTGCTGAGAAGGCAGCTTAAAGCTGATTCTCAGGACCATCTAACTTCATCATATCTTATTCCCAATATCGACTTGGCAATATACCTGGAAAAGAAAAACCTGCCATTCTCTTTAACTCAGGGGAAGGGAAATGACCCTGCAGCCAGTACAGCACAGAGATACGGAAAGCAGACTCTGTCAATGCTGTAATCACAGTTTCATAGTCTATAATCCTGCAAAATAAAACTACACCATACCCCCAAAAGCTGAAGACTGCTGGGGGAGTTGTATGTTCTCTAAATTATGATTCTCTTTATAAAGGAAATTATGAGTACCAGCACTAAAAAAGATATTTCAGCGATTATGTTATTTAACTTGTGGTTGGTTGCCTTAGTTAGCTGGTAAGTGGTAATTGCATTTTTGTTGATATCTGGCTTAAACTTTCCATTTACATTTTTAAAAATGGAAGGGAAAAAACGTACCTGGAAGAATTCCTTTGTTTTAAAAAAAAAAAACCAAACAAACTAATCATTCCTCTTGAAAACTAGTTATAAGTTAATGATAATTCCACTTTGGGCAGGAAGGAAAAGTTTAGATTTGTGTCCCTGAGTGAATCAGGAGAATGTTAATCACAGAGTTTTCTGTTACTCAAGACCAGTTTACAATCTGAGTTCCTTTTGGGAGACTCAAATTCCACAAGGACACTTAAGAATATTTCTGCAGAAGAATGCTTCATTTATAAATCTCAGTTAACTTTGGACGATTGTTTTTTGGCAAAACGTATGTGGGGCAATTCAAAGCCAATGCATACTGTTATGAGTTCTTTTAAAAGCAATATTTTAGTTATATTAAAATATTCTGAAGTGGCAAGCTATTGCAAAGATAAAAGGTTATCTCAACATAACTTTTTCTGACTAAAAGTTTAAGTTATAGTTCCAATGTTAAAGTTGTTCTCTCTTAGCACATCAGTAAGTGAATGGATGTGAGGAAGCATTTATAATTAAAACCAGATCAAGGCATCCAAATATTTATATAAATGTTTGTCTCTATGCCCTGTATTAACCCCTGAATTTTTAAAATTTTTCTAGAAATTAAAAGAAAAATGAAAAAAATGAACCCCTTCATTATACTGATGTGTTGATATGTCAAATTTCAGTTGTGGCAACAGCATTACAATTCAATCTAAGGATTTTTCTGTATCAGACCTATGTTCTAAATCTAAAAGATAGTTTATCCTGCTTGATCAAAACAATTTCAACAACATGAACCATGTCCAGAATAGTTTTTTTATAATAGCTAAAGGAAGCATGTTTCCTTATTTACTAGTCAGTAGTCATGATCTGTCATATTCATTAGGTACAATGGGCTGGGCTACTATTATTTTATATGCAAAACAGTTTTGTTGGTGATTTGCAATAAAGCATTGTTTTTATTTGGTCTAAATATTGGTCAGATAAATCTCTGATAAATCTCCTAGCTTGAAGAGAGCCAGTTTGATCTAGTGGTTAAAGCACCAAGCTAGAAAAAAGGAGATGGTGAGTTTTACAAGTAGTCCTTAACTTATGACTAATGACGACCATAGAATAAATGCTTTACAACCTGCAAAGCATTCCAGTCATTGCAAAATGTTACACCACCATCCTTGCAGTCACATGATCATGGTCTGCATATTGGCATCCTGTTCACATGTAGAATTGATTGCCAAGTGTCCTGCAATTAAGAGATTGCCATTTACAATCTTCTCTGCTGGTTTCCCCAGAAAGCCAACGGGGAAGCCAACAAGGAT
This sequence comes from Protobothrops mucrosquamatus, assembly GCF_001527695.2. NCBI lineage: Eukaryota > Metazoa > Chordata > Lepidosauria > Squamata > Viperidae > Protobothrops > Protobothrops mucrosquamatus. The sequence goes on along the minus strand of NW_015386670.1, from coordinate 8,922 downwards.
GGTTGTAAGCTGCTGACACAGAATTAAGATTCCTTAGCTCTGGCAGGCAGCTCTTTGAGAGTGAAAGGGCTGCCTGCGGGGAGGAAATTTCAGCCGGGAGGGAATCTCAGCTCTGCATGGAACTGAGATTTGCTGCAGGCAGCCCTTCAGAGTTTTCTTCCATACACAGACTGGTGCTAAACTAGGCAGGCAGCTCTTTTGCTCTGGCTGCTTAATGAGCACTTAAGATGAGATCACTTAATAACCACAACTGGGAGTGCCAAGATTGTGGTCCTGAGCAAAGCAATCATGTGGATGTCTCACTTAATGACCACATCACTCAACAACTGAGGTTTTGGTCTCTGTTATGATCCTAAGAATTACCTTAGTATGTCTGTAAGCCACCTAGAGTAGTCTCCAGTGAAATGGGCAGAATACAAGTTTAATAAATAAATAAATATTCCTGTTCCTGCCTTAGGCACGAAAGCAAGCTGGGTCACCTCGGGTCAGTCACTCTTTTTCAGCCGAACTCACCTCACAAGGTTGTTGGAAGAAGAAGTATTAGATAAGTTTGCCACCTTGAGTGACTTATAAAAAATTATAAAGGTAGGATTTTAAAAATCTAAAAAAAAATATTGACCAAAGTTTGCACAAAGCTCTTTGTTTCCCACATTCAAAAAAGAAAGGGGTTTGTTGTACATTGAAAGGATGCGGATCCCCCCCCCCCGTCAGGAAATACAAGGAGAAGGGATTCTGTGAGCCTGAAGTTGCCATGACTCAGGCATGTTGTGAGAAACTACAGGTTGGTGTTACATCTGAAGCCAGCTTATGCATACAGTACAATGTCAGTGATTTCGTATTTGCATCCTATTGATGTTACGGTTTCAGCAGCAATATCTAGCTGTTCCATTAATGGAATTCACCAGATGAAAGGATCATAAGCTCTCAAATAGGAAAAAAAATGAGAGTGTAACAACTTAGTTAATGATAAATTTGAATACCTCATTTCTTGTTATTTTCCTTTACTGAAAGTGTTTGAACAGCAGAGGAAAGGTTTCAATCTATCGCAAAGAATTGTTCTGTTACCAACGCAGTATGATTTCATGTTTGATTTATCTACTTTGAGCAGGCAAAACTAGAGCATTTTGATTTCCTAATTCAAGTTTAGGAATGATCTAACTGGCTGGGTAGCATATTGATTAAGCAAGGCTTATGCTACTTTGGTAAACGTGGGCTGGGTGTGCACTGAAGGAAAAGATCAAAAGAGAGAGAATTTACATAACTGCTGCAAGTCTCTAATCTCCAGTGGCTGCAGTGAAATTCAGTCCAATACATGGCCGAGATAGAAACAGGGAAGTAAGATAATAAAATGAAATGCAGGGGAAATGATAAAAGGCAGAAAGCTCGGCTCCCGAAGGGAACAGCTGTGTCTGCTAATCCCTCCTGGGCTGCTCCTTTTGGATCTGCCTTCCTTCCTTCCTTCCTCCCTCGCTTCCTTCCTCCGGCCTTCTCTAATAGCTCCCTTGTTCCTTGTGGATAAAACCAGTCCTTTGTGGCTCCTCTCAGAACAACATTAAAAACAGGAATAAGGAAATTGTAAACAGGAGGCTTTTGGCCTACAGGCCAAGGCACACACAAGCCTCTGAGGCCTACTTCATGCTAAGCAAAGAAACAGATCTTTGTTGCTAAAAAGATTAGGGCGGCAGCATTTCTGAGACGCTGTTCAGGCATTCAGCTGGCCTGAAGGAGGGGCTTTGTAAAGAGATACCTCCATTATGTGTCTCCCAGCGGAAATCATTCAAACTCTTTATGCCATCGGAGTAATGCGATAGTGTGGGAGGACTGAATGAGTGGGGAAGCAGGGGACCCGATCTGTTGAAAAGGTTTGGGGAGGTTTGGTTTTGGTTTTTTTTTTTTTTTTTAACCAGCTAAAGAGATTGGGATGTAATTATCTTAACTACAAGGGTAAAATAGATGGAAATTGGAGTCCCTCCTTAGTCCTTTACTCTTGTGCCAAACAAAGCTAAAGGACTAGGCAAATTGAAAGTTAGTATACAGACAGCCTGAAATAAGCTGTAAAAGTAGATAATGCTGGTCAGGAACTGTGATAAAGGTATGAGTCACCTGCATGAGCCATATGGATGGACTGGGTATGTGATAGGAGACAGTCCTAAAAACACAGGAATGGGCTTTTGCACATTGGCTTCATTGTCTTTATTATTTACTAGGCAATGCTCCAGAATGCCTCTTGATGCTGCAAACTATGATTTTGTAACATTTACTGGGGAGATCAGCACTGTTTGCCACTTCTCTCCTAGTTTGCTTTTGCAGTCTAAATTCATTGCCGAGGTAGAAATATTGTGCAAAATGAAGCGTGAGGAAACATTCTACATTTTATTTTGAATATCTTGCATTCAGCAGCTTAATAGCAATAACTGAAGTCAGTGCTGTTCAGAGTTTAATCAAGCCCCTCCTCATCCACTTCATCTCCTTCCTCTAACCTCACAAGAATAATGCTATTACAACATTATGTGCTGTTTTCTAGAAGTTAAAAGTCATGTACACATTTTTCTTATAATTTTCATGTTCAAGTCTGACCTTTTCACTTCAATCCTAATCATAGCTAATAAAGCAACTGCCAATATAAATGAGATGGAAATTATATGACTGGTTGCTGAGCTACAGTCAATAATCAATCATGGCTTGCTTTTCTCTCTTCCCTGTCTTTCCCTCAAAGAGCCCAGGATATTTCACAGCATCTATTTTTCTGACCTTTGACCAAAGCAAAATAACAAAAATCATTTCATTGTGCTGCCAAATTGTATCTAGCCTCAAATACTGGCAGCTAAATGTGCGGCACCCATTTGACATGAATTATGTTTCAATCATTATGAATACGAATAATTATCACATATTCTGAAGCATTCTGTACAATGGACAGGCATCTTTCAGCCAGTTAATGTCTTGATTTTGTCCCAGAGAACTGAAGTTCACTACCTGTAATGTATGACAGATCTGGTGCCACTTTCAGGAATTTCAAAGGTTCCTACTCAATTGCCAACATAGATGTGTGAAAAGAAAATAATCAAAAGGTTAGGTTTAATTTTAATGAAAAGTAAAAGTAAATGCAATAAAAATAGGATTTATTCACTAATTTGGGGGATGTAGACCTCAATATACCTCACAAAGATGAATTGTAACACTTTTCCTGGGGGAAAAAATGTGGAATCCTGAAGTTGTGCTTTAAAATGTGGAGTCCTGCAGTTGTGCTTTTCCATGAAAGCATGGGTATTAAAGAGTGTCTCAAAAACCATGCTAAGAAGTAACATGGATGATAATCAGCTATACCCCTTTTCAGTTACAGCTACCTATCTTTGAAACTTCTTTTCCAAAGAGGTTTTCTTGTGCTCTTTTCAGTGCTAGTTGAGTTTTGCTCTTTTATTTTTCCAGACCATTTAGTTGTTTGCATTTACACTGGACGATATTTCTTCCATTTGTTTTATTATTGATATGTATTCTTTGTTATACATCAATAATTCACATAAATGTGATGCCAAAATGATTGCACTTAGTCTGGCATTCTAATCTTAATGAATATGGTCTGTTCTTGTGGGTCCCTCAGGGTGAAAAAAAGTCCACACATGAGGACTTTTAGGAGGAAAAATATTAGTCTTATTGTCAGACAATAGGAACATTCCTTGATTTCTTTGGAAGTTGAAACTCTAAAGAGGTAGGAAGGAGCTGGAAGTTGACACCAGCTAGAAATTTAAATTGATGTACCGTAGATGTTGGCTGGGTAGCAGCAGTTTTAAAAGTGTCTAGTTCCAAATGAAGTTCCATGGAAGTCAGATGTTGCCCATGCTTTAACCAAGCCATAAGATTTATCCCTCTTCCTATCAAATTCCTTTGCTCCTCATACATCACTATGTAAGTCACCTTGTCCACAAAACAAGTAAGAAAACTGATAATGTAATTCAGGATCATTGGTTACCTTTCTTCAGTTAGTTCCCACAGATGCTTTACTGCCGCATGACCCATGTTAAACTTAAGGAAAAAATATAAGATTTATTTAATTCATCCAAGGGAATTAAACTTTTAATAATAGAGTATTTCAATTATTATTAAATAATACTTCAATAAATATAAAATATTTGTGTACTATAATAAATAAATAAATTAAAAATATAATAAATAAGTTCAATATAAAATAACTGAGAGCCAGTTTGGTCTGGTGGTTAAAGCACCAGGTGAGAGTTCTAGTCCCACCTTAGCCATGAAAGCCAGCTGGATGTCTTTGAGCCAGTCACTCATTCTCAGCCCAACATACCTCCCTCACAAGGTTGTTGTGGGGAAAGAGAAAGGTATATTGGATATGTTCACTTTATTATTTGTAAAAATATTTGTAAAAATAATAAAGGCAGGATATAAATAAAAATAAAATTATTATCAGTATCACTACCACATAAATAATTGTAATATTTCAGTGCAAAATGTTTGTTACATTCATCGCCTAATTTAGGATAATTTTTATAAATAACAGGAACTCCAAAAATTGCTGCTATTAGTTATTTATCCTACTGTGCTTACCCACTGCTTCTTCTAATTTTTTGCCTAATGTTGGTAAATCTATTAAGGAGCGAAAATGGAATAACTGACCAATTCCTTTTGCCTGGAAAAACTAAAAGTCCTGATATCAACAAGCTGCTCTCTCTGTTATCTTACTGATTATTGATCTGGTTAGAGTTATGAAATAGGCTTAATATAAATATAATATATGAAGATAGTATTTGAGCACCACAATTCCAATTAGATGAATCTCTTCCCCAACTGGATATTTTTCAAATGAGTTAGGACTATAGAATATCATGCTGACCTGGGTCTTGTGGTCCTATAGCAACTGAAAGACATTATATTACAAAGACTAAAGTATATTCTTGCCTTGCATTTACTACCTTAGGTTGTTCACTGTAGCTGTAGGTAGAACAATAGAAAACTATTTTGCTTTTCTTTTGCTGTATGAACTATCTTACTCTTATTAATTATATAATTAATTTATAATAATATAAATATATTTTAACATGCGGTTTCAACTGAATTTTCATACTACCCAATAGACAATGTTCCTTCCATTCTGCTCCATGTGGTCTGGATTATGGTTTACTCTAATGGAAGGTGAAAGGGAGAAAATGGATTAATTCACTAGAGCCAAGTCTTCCATTGCCAAATACACTGTAAATCACAAGGAACTTCACTTCTCTGACTATTCAAATTGAGCAGCTGGTTGCCATAAAGTGTTGCTGCTGGGAAGATGATTTTCCATTGTGCATATAAAGAGCATCTTGGAAACTACAAACATGGGAACATTTTTCAAAATTTATACAATGAATTTATACTGCAGGGTATCATTGGACTCTGTCTCCATTTCAAAGCTTTTCAACATTTACAGAACACCCCCGGGAGAAGTCATTTAGAGATTTACGATGTGATAATGTCAGTACATTGTACTAACTGTGTACCTGTATCACCTTCTCTCATTCGTTCCAGTTGAGGCAATGGAATCTCTGAACAGGTAGATTCAAGGTGGGGCTAAACATGACCAATAAATTAAAACTTGATTGTATTTATTTAATTGTGTCCCACCTTTATTATTTTTACAAATTCAAGGTGACGCACATATCCAACATATCTTCCTCCTCTTATTTCCCCCATAATTACCCTGTGAGGTGAGTTGGGGTGAGTGAGAATGACTGGCCCAATATCACCCAGCTGGCTTTCATAGATATGGTAGGACTAGAACTCACAGCCTCCCACTTTCTAGCCTGGTGCCTTAACCACTAGACCAAACTGGCTCAACTATAATGTTCAATATGTCCCAGACAGGATTGAACCTGCCCCAAATGATCATGATCACTCTATTCTAGGTTACTTCTGCATCTAAAGCAGACATGTCAAACACAAGGCCCGGGGGCCGGATGCGGCCCACGAAGTGGTTTCATGTGGCCCGAGAAGCCATACTAGAAACAGTGAGGGAATGGCCCCCGCTGCCTTGGCCCTGGCCCAGGCCAGCCGGGAGCCAATGTACAATTTTGTGGTGGCCATCTTGGCACTTGCCCTGGTGGACCATGCCTTGGCACTTGCCCTGGTCCCAACCCCTTCTGCCAGAGACCCTCAGATCTGTCCCATCCTGCCCAGGCCCCCACAGGCACCCTTGACGTGAACGATGTAGAACTGGCCACGCCCACCCAGTAGGCCACACCCACTCCATCCACGCTCACCCAGTAGGCTGCACCCACTCTGGCCACACCCACCCGGCCCCCCAAGGGCAACGGCAATGCTGATGCGGCCCTCAGTGAAATTGAGTTTGACACCCCTGATCTAAAGAGATCTAAAAAGGCTGTCTACCAAGGAATAGCTAACATGCTAGATCAGTGGTTCTCAACCTGTGGGTCGGGACCCCATTTGGGGTCGATCGACCATTTCACGGGGGTCGCCAAGCAAGGCTGTCCGCCATTTTTTTTG
>NW_015386670.1:0-2206 GCF_001527695.2 Protobothrops mucrosquamatus | reverse complement strand
TTTTCCGGCGGGTGCCTTACCTCCCTTGGGCTGGGCCAGCTGGTGGTCGGCCTGCTCCGTCTCTGCCGCTTGCCAGCTACGCCTCGGCCGGTGCAGGGGGCGGAACCACGCATGCGCGGTGCTCCCGGGCAGGGAAAGTCCTCGACTTACGACCGGTTGGGTAGTCCTCGACTTACGACCGGTTTAGTCCTCGACTTACGACCGGTTTAGTCCTCGACTTACGACTGGTTTAGTCCTTGACTTACGACCGGTTGGGGTCGCGGCATTAAAAAGGTTGAGAACCACTGTGCTAGATGTCGCTTCTCCTGGAGAAAAGTGACCCCTGACCACAGTTTCCTGTCTTGTTAAAATGACTGCGTATTTATTTAGTGTCCTATGATGATTTAATTATCATCTAATGTATATATTTATTCCACTCTTCTACTTACAAAGCACTCAATATGTGAAGCTGTTTTTGAAAACAAGTCAGAAATTTAAATTACCTGGATGGGACCTCCTCTGTTCCATTCCAGCTAATGATCCCCAGCAATTAGCTTAGTGTCCTATTGCCCTTTATACCAAAAGTGACATGTCCTACATGTATTGAAAGAATTTCATTGCCTTCCCATCCATCTCTGAGGACCCTTCAAAGAGCTGGCAGCTTAGAGCAAAGCTATCAAAAGAAGTCTGCTCCACACCAATCTGTCTTTGTGCTGATGTTATCTGTTGGCAGACAGACAGTCCTGTCCTCGTTTTATATTGCCATCCCATCTAGCAGAATAGTATTAAGGACACCGACTCGAGGAATAAAATTGCCATTGTGACTGTTAATTATTTTGGGGCTTACACTAGATAGACACAGTTTACTTTGTCCAGTTTGTTGGTACAAAATATATGAACTCTTCTTCCAAATCTAAAACCAATTTTAACTGGTACCAAGGCCCCTTTTGTTCTGGTTTCTGTTGCCGTCTTTCCCAATCCTCTCATCCTATCATCCAGCTACTGTTGTCAGAGGACTATTGTCAGACTAATTTAGATTGAAAACATCTCACAGTAGGGATCCTTCCTTCTTGCATTTTAACTTCCAAGCTCAATAAAAAGGTGCAACAGAAGTAAGAGATAAAATAGTCATGAAGAGGAAGTGACAGTGGAATGTTTTTGAAAAGGATGCAAGAATGAGGTGGTAATAATTACAGGAAAGCTTTCCCAGCAACATCTGAAAGACTGAGCAGTTTACATTATATTGTTTCCTGGCAACTAATGAAAATGCAGAATGCTGGCAGGATTGAATAATATCCTCAATATCTTGGTTAGAAGATATCTGGCTGGCATGCAAGTTGAACCCCATTCCTATTGCGTTTAGCTTCAGCGTGCCAACACATGGCAGCCCTGTCTGATCTTTGGTTACACAGAAGTAAGTCATTTTTTTCCAGTGGAACTGATCTCAAGCGAATGCACAACTGCAACCTTCTTCTCTCTGTATTAAGTAGTTTAAGTGTAAGCTTAAATAAGGGAGACAAAGACTTATTTTGTCTTAATTATAATTTAGTTGTATTGATTTGATCAATATCCTAGTGTCTCCTCAAAGTTCAGACGTCAAAGGCACAGAAACAGCGTGAGGCTCTTTGAAAAACATGTATGTATCCCTGACACCGCAAAGTTGAAGATATTGGCAACAACAATGAAGGCAATCTCTCTGTGTGGTGCTGGAAATGATGTTATATTCCCAGAAGTCTTCAGAGTGTTACTATATTAAGTGACATTTCCACCAAGGGCTCCAAAGCTTATATGTAATAGGCAGAAATTAACAGACGAATGTCCTACTATAAATACCTTTTTGTGCTAAGAAAACCTGGGTTTCCTGATGTTGAAAGAAGAAAAAAAATGGCAGGTCTAACATCCATTGCAATTTGGCGAACTGATTAGGGCACCAGGCTGGTATTAGGTGCACAAAATCAGCTGGGCGACCTTGAGCCAGTCATTCTCTCTCAGCTCTAGGAAGAAGGCCATGGCAAACCACTTCTAAAAGTTTTACCAAGAAAACTACAAAGACTAGTCCACACAATTGCCAGGAGTCAAAAACTGACTTGAAGACACACACACAGAGCATCCAATAGGAAATTACCAGCTTATTCACCAATTCATCTTTAAAAAAAACATTCCAATTCAAAACAATCTACCTTCTTTGGTTGTATCTTTTATTCTTTTCAGTTGTGAAAATGCAATT
>NW_015386669.1:522807-526789 GCF_001527695.2 Protobothrops mucrosquamatus | reverse complement strand
TACCAGTCCTCCTGCTAAGCGAAGGCGCAAATCATCAAAGACTGAGGTAGCGGACAGGCTCAGGGCCAAGGCAAAAGCTGTCTCAAGTAAGGCTCCATCCAAAAGGGCTGAAAAAGAGGCCGCCAGGAGACATCAGGCTCTTGAGAGACAGATATCCAGGGCTCAAAAAGCTGCTTTGCCACAGCAGGTACCGGTTGTCCCTCAACCTCCCGGGGCTTCCCCTTTCAGCCCCCAGGTTACCACAATTGCACAGGTACACAGGCCATTGTCTCTGGATGGAGGCTCCCAATCTTTAATAGACAATCCCATGGCTTCCAATCCAAATCCGACATGGGGATCTCCTCAGCCTACCCCTCCCCCTCCTCCTCTTTCAGCCACGTTCACTCCCACGGCCGCTGGTCTCCGTTCTGAGCAGCCACAGATGCTTGCTCCAGAACAATTACAATCTATGCTTACGCAGGTCTTGGGATGTCTTTCATCTTTGCAGAAATCTCAACATTCTACACCCTCTCAGCGTAAATCTCCCACACTGGATTACGCCTGTTCTATTCCTTCTGAACATTCCTCTCTGAGCGGTGAATATTATTCCGATGTTGAGGAATCATGGGGAGCAGCTTTATCAGAGGATGAAGATGATTCTCAGGAATCATCTCCCTTTGTAGGGCTCTGGAGCCATACCTAGTAGAAAATAAGGACAAAAAGAAGGTATTGGCTCATCAAGGCAGGAGATCAGATAGAAAGCCTACCCCCTTTTATCGACGACAGGGATTCAGGGGCAACAACCAGGGCTCTACCTGGTCTCAACCAGCACGCCCTTTTACCCCAAAATCGGACTGACAGGCGGAACGCTTTGGGACCAAACCCAGGCAATTACAACAACAGTCTAAGCGGCCCTTTCGAGGTGCGGGGAGCCGTCCCTATCGGAGGAATAAGTGACTCTGGGGAAGGTCCCCCCATAGGAGGTCGCCTCTCCCTGTTCTCTCGAACATGGGAGGACACTATTACAGACACCTGGGTTTTATCTACAGTTCGTCAAGGTCTAACCTTAGAATTTTTCGCAAAACCGGCAAACCGCTTCATCTCTTGCCCAACCCCTTCAAACCCGTCAAAACGGGCTCTTATGAAGGAAGCCATTACCCACCTTCTCACAATACAGGCAATAGAACCGGTTCCCCCCGATCAACGGGGAAGAGGATTTTATTCAATCCTATTCATAGTTCCAAAAGCCTCGGGAGGATGGAGGGCCATTCTGGATCTAAAACGCCTAAATTCTTATCTAATATACAAAAAGTTCAAAATGCAAACACTCCAATCTATTCTGGCCAGCATAAGGAAGAACGACCTCCTTACGTCCATAGACCTCAAGGAGGCGTATCTTCACATTCCAATTTTTCAATCACATCGCAGATTTCTCAGATTCTGTTACGGATCTTATCATTATCAATACAGGGCACTTCCGTTTGGCCTTTCATCCGCCCCGAGGGTATTCACAAAGATTCTATCGGTCCTGGCAGCTCACCTCAGACTGGAGTCCATACGGATCCAGTGTTATCTGGACGACATCCTCATACAATCAAGGTCAGTCCAGGCGGCGCAGTCAGAGGTAACCCGCACTATAGAGGTACTACAGGATCATGGATTCTTAGTGAATTTCCCCAAAAGTCAATTGGTTCCATCCACATGGCTTCTTCATCTGGGAGCAGTAATAGATACGACTCAATGCATGGTCTATCTTTCACCAGATCGCATAGTCAGCCTCAGGACTCTTGTCAAACAGGTACAACGCTCCAGGTCAGTCTCACTCCTCACCCTTTCCCAGCTCTTAGGCAAGATGATATCTTGCATCACCATCGTGCCCTGGTCCAGACTTCATTCGAGAGCCCTGCAATGGTTTCTCCTCCCTTTTCAGAGGAAGAAGTTAACATCCTCCAGCAGACTGGTGCGGTTGACTCCCCTAGTAGCAGGTTCTCTCCTGTGGTGGCGTTCTCGAGCAATCAACAAAGGCTCGAAATTCAGAGAACAGTCACGGATAGTTCTCACCACAGACGCCAGTCTCTTTGGCTGGGGGGCTCACCTCCAGTCTCAGATGGCCCAGGGGAGATGGTCAAAGAAGGATCTGGCACACAACATAAATTGGCTGGAGCTCCGGGCTATTCATCTGGCGTTGCATCACTTCAAGCACAAGGTGAGAGGCCAACACATACTTGTCCTCACGGACAACATTGCGGCCAAGGCGCATGTGAACCGCCAAGGGGGCACCCGATCAAGCGCTCTGATGACAGAGGCCACGGTGCTCTGTTCTTGGGCAGAAGCCAATCTGTTATCGATAAGGGCGGATCACATTTCGGGGGAGATCAACCAACAGGCAGACGCTCTCAGCAGAGCGACGGTGGATCATTCAGAATGGCGTCTGGATCCAGGCCTGTTCCTAGCCATATCTCACAGAGTGGGACACCCAGTCCTCGACTTGTTTGCCTCGGAAAAGAACTCCCAACTTCCAAGGTTTTTCTCCCACTTTCAGTCTCCAGGGGCGGAGGGAGTGGATGCTTTACGCATCCCGTGGCCCCGGGGCCTTCTTTACGCTTTCCTCCGCTTCCTATTCTCCCAGCGGTCATCCGCAAAATTCTGCGGGAGAGGGCAGAGGTCGTTCTCATAGCCCCTCATTGGCCGAGACGCCGGTGGTTTGCAGATCTCATGGGCCTATCTGTAGCCACCCCGTGGCGGATACCTCCAGACCGGATAGCGCTCACTCGGGGTGCTCAGTCATCCCGATCCTCAATGGCTACAACTAACCGTATGGCGATTGAGCGGAGACGTTTGACTACGGAGGCTTATTCTCCGAGAGTCATTGATATCATCCAGGCATCTAGACGTCCCTCCACGAATAGAGTTTATGACTCTACTTGGAGGGCTTTTACATCTTGGATGTCCAAGCATCAGGTACAGTTCTCATCTCTCACTGTACCTCAGGTCCTACAGTTTTTGTTGGACGGGATGGACAAAGGGCTGTCTTCTAGTACTCTTAGGAGGCAGGTGGCGGCTCTAGCCATGATTCTTTCTTGCGACGCCGCCTCCTCTCTTGCTCACCATCCTATGATCCGTTCCTTTCTTAAAGGAGCAGCTAATATAAAACCTCCAACGGTTCATCGCTATCCTTCCTGGGATTTGTCAAAGGTTTTACAGGCCCTTACCAGGTCACCCTTTGAGCCTATTCGCTCATGCGATCTCAATCTGTTATCTATGAAGGTGGCTTTTCTGGTGGCAGTAACTTCTGCCAGACGCATTTCTGAATTGGCTGCTCTTTCGGTGAGGGAGGATCTTTGTTTGTTTCGCCCTGACTGTGTGATTTTACGTTTAGATCCCACATTTGTTCCTAAGGATAATTCCTTGTTTCACCGGTCTCAGGAAGTGGTGTTGCCAAGTTTTTGTCCTCGTCCATCTAGTGACTTGGATCGCAGATGGCACACTTTGGATGTTCGCAGAGCACTTCGCGTTTATATTAAGAGGACATCTTCTTTCCGTAGATCTGAGGCTCTCTTCGTGTCATTCGCTCCGACCTCGATGGGTCTCAAGGTCTCTTCTACCACCATTGCTAGATGGATAAAGGCTTGTATTGCTAGAGCATATCAATCACAATCATTGGCTGTGCCATCACGTATCACGGGCTCACTCTACTCGCAGCGCGGCCACTTCTGCAGCCTGGGCTACTCAGGCGCCTATTGGCGACATGTGTCGGGCGGCGACTTGGTCGTCCCCTTCCCCATTTATCCGTCATTATAAAATGATAGTTTTGCTTCTGCTGATGCTGCCTTTGGCCGTCGTGTATTGCAGCGGGTAGTTTCATCTCCTCCATCACGTGCCCCGTCTGTTAACCCTCCCTAGGGACAGGCGAGCTTTGGTATGTCCCAATCAAGTGGATTATCCATCCCTCATGCTGGAGAAGGGGCGTTGGTCTTACCTGAACGCCATTTCTCAGCATGAT
>NW_015386669.1:489346-522734 GCF_001527695.2 Protobothrops mucrosquamatus | reverse complement strand
TTGGCCGTCGTGTATTGCAGCGGGTAGTTTCATCTCCTCCATCACGTGCCCCGTCTGTTAACCCTCCCTAGGGACAGGCGAGCTTTGGTATGTCCCAATCAAGTGGATTATCCATCCCTCATGCTGGAGAAGGGGCGTTGGTCTTACCTGAACGCCATTTCTCAGCATGATGATGGATAATCCACCCCCGCCCCTTTTTCTTTCATGGGTTCATGGGCACGGTGATAGGGGTCTGGAGAACAACACGCCTGACTTTGTCTGTTGCTTCGCCTCCGTCGGAACTGGGCATCTGCGGCCAGGCAGGAGGCGTGGCTATTTCAGACTTAGTCTTATTGGGTACAAGGTACTTCAGGAAAACCCAATCAAGTGGATTATCCATCATCATGCTGAGAAATGGCGTTCAGGTAAGACCAACGCCCCTTCTCCAGCATGAGGGATGGATAATCCACATGATTGGGTTTCCTGAAGTCCCTTGTACCCAATAAGACTAAGTCTGAGATAGCCACGCCTCCTGCCTGGCCGCACATGCCCAGTTCCGACTTAGTCTTCTACCCAGACAAGGCGTGTTATTTTTCTGCTCTCCAGACTCAGGTTTTATTTAAATATTTGGTTATTTCTACCTTTCCCTCCCACCCCTCTGATCCTTTCCTCCTGTTCTTTTATTTGCGCTATTTCCCCCGTCCTTTCCCTTATCTAGGTGATTGAAGGGGGGTTTGTTGGGTTGTGGACCCCTGCCTTCCCAATCAGAGCCTGCCAGACTGTTTTGCGACGTCCGGAGACTGGGGGTTGTGGAGTCTTTTCTCCGCTCGCCCCAGTTGATCGGCGGGTCTCCGCGGAGGCTAGGGGCCTGCAGAGTTTCAGCCAGACGGTGTTTCTCGATCTCTGGCTGCTGCTGGTTTGGCGCTTTTTCAGCGTGATCACTCTTAGGGGTGCGTGGAGCTGCCGCTAAGGTCCCAAGAGGCGCGGATCACTAGTTTTCGGGGGGGGAGGAGCTTTTCTTCGATCGTGTTTCTGTCGCTTGCTTTTCTTCCTGCGCACAATCGTTTTGGGGGGAGCGTGGGACTGCGCCACAGTCCAATCTTCGTAGATCGCCCCCCCCTTTTTTCTCTTCTGGCAGAGAGCAAAGAAAGCTCTCACTTAGGCGTGCGGTGTTTTCTCTTTCGATTTCTTGCAGCCCCATCGCACAGCCACGTGGCCATGGCCGCCATTTTGATTAGAGGCCTGCATTGTAGGGCTTTTCTCCACGTGGCCGACATCCGCCATTTTATATGGTGGCCTGCACTGCAGGGCCGGCACGGGACAGCAGATCGGTCCCCACGTGACTAAGGCGGTTGCCTTTTTTTACATCACTTTACGAATCTGGTGATTTCAGGTGGCTGGTTTAGTTCCCCCCCCCGTGTTCTGGGGAGGGCAGAACCAAGTGAATCAATCCCCCCTGTGGTTCCCAGCCTTACCTAATTGACATTGCCTCTGGCAATACGGATTTTACTACCTTGTCTATCATTGGGAGTGGGCCTTAATTTCTGGGCCTTGTTCCTAGCCTGATTATTGTTGACCAACCCTCAGACTTTGTTCTGAAGGGTCTCAGGCCTAATCCTTGCTTTGGATTGATCACCAGAATTAATATTTCAGCCTTCATCAATCCCACCCTCAGTCTTGTGCTGAAGGGATAGAGCCTGTTCTTTCTCCTTGGCAGGGGGGCCGTTTTTGGTTCCGTCCAGCCTTTGCTACCTGGTTATCCCACCCTCAGACTTGTGCTGAAGGGATTCAGTTTTTTTTGCAAGGAGTTCATACTGGTTTTCCAGTCTGTTGGTTCTTTTCACTTGATACAACCATCTTCAGTATTGAGCTGAGAGATTTAGGGACACAATCTCCCTGATTGAATCTCAGGGGCGTTTTTTCACTGGTTGTCACCTGTCTTTTTCAACACTATTTTTCCTTTGCTACCTTTTTCACTCTCATCTATAGATCACGTGTAATGGCGGAGGAGTCACAGCCCGATCTCGTTCTGGCGCCTACCAGTCCTCCTGCTAAGCGAAGGCGCAAATCATCAAAGACTGAGGTAGCGGACAGGCTCAGAGCCAAGGCAAAAGCTGTCTCAAGTAAGGCTCCATCCAAGAGGGCTGAAAAAGAGGCCGCCAGGAGACATCAGGCTCTTGAGAGACAGATATCCAGGGCTCAAAAAGCTGCCTTGCCACAGCAGGTACCGGTTGTCCCTCAACCTCCCGGGGCTTCTCCTTTCAGCCCCCAGGTTACCACAATTGCACAGGTACACAGACCATTGTCTCCGGATGGAGGCTCCCAATCTTTAATAGACAATCCCATGGCGTCCAATCCAAATCCGACATGGGGATCTCCTCAGCCTCCCCCTCCCCCTCCTCCTTCGGCCACGTTCACTCCCACGGCCGCTGGTCTCCGTTCTGAGCAGCCACAGACGCTTGCTCCAGAACAATTACAATCTATGCTTACGCAGGTCTTGGGATGTCTTTCATCTTTGCAGAAATCTCAACATTCTACACCCTCTCAGCGTAAATCTCCCACACCGGATTACGCCTGTTCCATTCCTTCTGAACATTCCTCTCTGAGCGGAGAATATTATTCCGATGTTGAGGAATCACGGGGAGCAGCTCTATCAGAGGATGAAGATGATTCTCAGGAATCATCTCCCTTTGTAGGGCTCTTTAATCCTGCCCTGTTTAAAACTATTTTGACCAAAGCCTCGGCTTCATCCCAGATAGAACCAGAACCTGAACCAGAACCCACCCCTTCCACCAGTCAGATTTCTAATCCAGTGTTTGCTGAGCGCACGATTACTCAAAAACACATTCCCTGTCCCCCCATTTTTACCAATACGGTTAAAAAGCAGTGGACTAATCTGGGTATTTCTCCGGCTCCTGGGTCCTCTGACAAAAAGTTGTTCAGCGTAGCTCCATCCCTGACCAACCTCTTGGAGGTTCCCTCTGTTGACACTTCCCTCACTCCCATCTTTTCCAATACCACGATTGCTGGGGACATGGTGGAGGCCTTAAAACCTGAGGACAGAAAATCAGAGTACTCCCTCAGGAGGGCGCATCAGGCATCAGGGTGGGCAATAAAGGCTTCCACTTCTGCCTCCTTTTTCTCTCGTTCCTCTGTCACTTGGCTCCAGGAGCTTCAAAATTTAATTCCTCAGGATCAGGTTCGCGCACATCAAACCTTGGGGAAAGCGTTAGCGGCGATTGAGTACACAGCAGATGCTACGTTGCATGCTGCCAGTTTTTCAGCCAGAGCAATAGCAGCCAATATTTCAACCAGGCGCTTACTTTGGCTGAAGCAATGGAAGGCGGATTTAAAATCTAAGAGTCGTTTGTCCACCGCTCCTTATTCTGGTGGAAAGCTATTTGGAGACTCCCTGGAGCCATACCTAGTAGAAAATAAGGACAAAAAGTAGGTATTGGCTCATCAAGGCAGGAGATCAGATAGAAAGCCTACCCCCTTTTATCGATGACAGGGATTCAGGGGCAACAACCAGGGCTCTACCTGGTCTCAACCAGCACGCCCTTTTACCCCAAAATCGGACCGACAGGCGGAACGCTTTGGGACCAAACCCAGGCAATTACAACAACAGTCTAAGCGGCCATTTCGAGGTGCGGGGGGCCGTCCCTATCGGAGGAATACGTGACTCTGGGGAAGGTCCCCCCATAGGAGGTCGCCTCTCCCTGTTCTCTCGAACATGGGAGGAAACTACGACAGACACCTGGGTTTTGTCTACAGTTCGTCAAGGTCTAACCTTAGAATTTTTCGCAAAACCGGCAAACCGCTTCATCTCTTGCCCAACCCCTTCAAACCCGTCAAAACGGGCTCTTATGAAGGAAGCCATTACCCATCTTCTCACAACACAGGCAATAGAACCGGTCCCCCCCGATCAACGGGGAAGAGGATTTTATTCAATCCTATTCATAGTTCCAAAAGCCTCGGGAGGATGGAGGGCCATTCTGGACCTAAAACGCCTAAATTCTTATCTAATATACAAAAAGTTCAAAATGCAAACACTCCAATCTATTCTGGCCAGCATAAGAAAAAACGACCTCCTTACGTCCATAGACCTCAAGGAGGCGTATCTTCACATTCCAATTTTTCAATCACATCGCAGATTTCTCAGATTCTGTTACGGATCTTATCATTATCAATACAGGGCANAGGGTATTCACAAAGATTCTATCGGTCCTGGCAGCTCACCTCAGACTGGAGTCCATACGGATCCAGTGTTATCTGGACGACATCCTCATACAATCAAGGTCGGTCCAGGCGGCGCAGTCAGAGGTAACCCGCACTATAGAGGTACTACAGGATCATGGATTCTTAGTGAATTTCCCCAAAAGTCAATTGGTTCCATCCACACGGCTTCTTCATCTTGGAGCAGTAATAGATACGACCCAATGCATGGTCTATCTTTCACCGGATCGCATAGTCAGTCTCAGGGCTCTTGTCTAACTGGTTCAACGCACCAGGTCAGTCTCACTCCTCACCCTTTCCCAGCTCTTAGGCAAGATGATATCTTGCATTGCCATAGTGCCCTGGTCCAGACTTCATTCGAGAGCCCTGCAATGGTTCCTCCTCCCTTTTCAGAGGAAGAAGTTAACATCCTCCAGCAGACTGGTGCGGTTGACTCCCCTAGTAGCAGGTTCTCTCCTGTGGTGGCGTTCTCGAGCAATCAACAAAGGCTCGAAATTCAGGGAACAGTCACGGATAGTTCTCACCACGGACGCCAGTCTCTTTGGCTGGGGGGCTCACCTCCAGTCTCAGATGGCCCAGGGGAGATGGTCAAAGGAGGATCTGGCACACAACATAAATTGGCTGGAGCTCCGGGCTATTCATCTGGCGTTGCGTCACTTCCAGCACAAGGTGCGAGGCCAACACATACTTGTCCTCACGGACAACATTGCGGCCAAGGCGCACGTGAACCGCCAAGGGGGCACCCGCTCAAGCACTCTGATGTCAGAGGCCACGCTGTTCTGTTCTTGGGCAGAAGCCAATCTGTTATCGATAAGGGCGGATCACATTTCGGGGGAGATCAACCAACAGGCAGACGCTCTCAGCAGAGCGACGGTGGATCATTCAGAATGGCGTCTGGATCCAGGCCTGTTCCTAGCCATATCTCACAGAGTGGGACACCCAGTCCTCGACTTGTTTGCCTCGGAAAAGAACTCCCAACTTCCAAGGTTTTTCTCCCACTTTCAGTCTCCAGGGGCGGAGGGAGTGGATGCCTTACGCATCCCGTGGCCCAGGGGCCTTCTTTACGCCTTTCCTCCGTTTCCTATTCTTCCAGCGGTCATCCGCAAGATTCTACGGGAGAGGGCGGAGGTCGTTCTCATAGCCCCTCATTGGCCGAGACGCCGGTGGTTTGCAGATCTCATGGGCCTATCTGTAGCCACCCCGTGGCGGATACCTCCAGACCGGATAGCGCTCACTCAGGGGGTGCTCAGTCATCCCGATCCTCAATGGCTACAACTAACCGTATGGCGATTGAGCGGAGACGTTTGACTACGGAGGCTTATTCTCCGAGAGTCATTGATATCATCCAGGCATCTAGACGTCCCTCCACGAATAGAGTTTATGACTCTACTTGGAGGGCTTTTACATCTTGGATGTCCAAGCATCAGGTACAGTTCTCATCTCTCACTGTACCTCAGGTCCTACAGTTTTTGTTGGACGGGATGGACAAAGGGCTGTCTTCTAGTACTCTTAAGAGACAGGTGGCGGCTCTAGCCACGGTTCTTTCTTGCGACGACGCTTCCTCTCTTGCTCACCACCCTATGATCCGTTCCTTTCTTAAAGGAGCGGCTAATATAAAACCTCCAACGGTTCATCGCTATCCTTCCTGGGATTTGTCAAAGGTTTTACAGACCCTTACGGGTCACCCTTTGAGCCTATTCGCCCATGCGATCTCAATCTGTTATCTATGAAGGTGGCTTTTCTGGTGGCAGTAACTTCTGCCAGACGCATTTCTGAATTGGCTGCTCTTTCGGTGAGGGAGGATCTTTGTTTGTTTCGCCCTGACTCTGTGATTTTACGCTTAGATCCCACATTTGTTCCTAAGGTGAATTCCTTGTTTCACCGGTCTCAGGAAGTGGTGTTGCCAAGTTTTTGTCCTCGTCCATCTAGTGACTTGGATCGCAGATGGCACACTTTGGATGTTCGCAGAGCACTTCGCGTTTATATTAAGAGGACATCTTCTTTCCGTAGATCTGAGGCTCTTTTCGTGTCATTCGCTCCGACCTCAATGGGTCTCAAGGCCTCTTCTACCACCATCGCTAGATGGATAAAGGCTTGTATTGCTAGAGCATACCAATCACAATCATTGGCTGTGCCGTCACGTATCACAGCTCGCTCTACTCGCAGCGCGGCCACTTCTGCGGCCTGGGCTACTCAGGCACCTATTGGCGACATCTGTCGGGCGGCGACTTGGTCGTCCCCTTCCCCATTTATCCGTCATTATAAAATGATAGTTTTGCTTCTGCTGATGCTGCCTTTGGCCGTCGTGTATTGCAGCGGGTAGTTTCATCTCCTCCATCACGTGCCCCGTCTGTTAACCCTCCCTAGGGACAGGCGAGCTTTGGTATGTCCCAATCATGTGGATTATCCATCCCTCATGCTGGAGAAGGGGCGTTGGTCTTACCTGAACGCCATTTCTCAGCATGATGATGGATAATCCACCCCCGCCCCTTTTTTCTTTCATGGGTTCATGGGCACGGTGATAGGGGTCTGGAGAACAACACGCCTGACTTTGTCTGTTGCTTCGCCTCTGTCGGAACTGGGCATGTGCGGCCGGGCAGGAGGTGTGGCTATCTCAGACTTAGTCTTATTGGGTACAAGGGACTTCAGGAAACCCAATCATGTGGATTATCCATCATCATGCTGAGAAATGGCGTTCAGGTAAGACCAACGCCCCTTTACCAGCAGTCTGGAAAGTGACAATTCACACTGTGATGCTATGGAATCTTGACTCGATTTCCAGAGAGCACTTGAGAATGTGTAACTGTGTGATCCCAGGAAAAGAGAGAGGCCAACCTAGGAATTCTCTCATCCTGGTCAGGTTCTAATGACTTGCAGGAGGACAAAATTCCTACATTCTAACAAACACATTAAAGCGAACCCTTAGACAGTGCAGGTCAATAGAAAGAGGGTTTTTTATAAAAAAAAAAATCTGTGTCTCCCCCTTACACTGAAGGGGCCAGCAGGTCACGTCCTAATTGTGAGCTGGGCCTCCTGAGTTCCTGGTTCATGGTCACGTGACCACGGGGACTCTGAAACAGCCACAACTTTGAGGACCAGTTGTAAGTCCATTCTTTCAGTGCCACTTTAACTTTGAACAGCCCCTGAACGAATGGAAGTAAAAGAACCATAACGAAAGCTTAATTCTAGCTTTGGATACAGCCATCTGTCAGTTCCTAATAGGAAAGGGGAGAAAGCAGCTGACTCTGGTGGCCACAGGCAAGTTCTCCATGACCTCAGGAACTTTGTGTAATCTGCTAATATCGCCACCCTTGCTTCCCTTTTTTTCTGACTTTAGAAGAACCACTGAAATGGAGCACCGTGTGATATACAGCGCTGCATTTTTTTCAATTTAATTGCAGAATTGGAAATATATGTGAGCAGCTTCATAGCTGAACAGAAAGCAGACTTTCAACTTTTTCTTGGTCCTCATTTTAGACTGAAGCTATTTAAAATGCAGGATTTAGCCAGTGAAGAGACTGCTGTGATTGGTCCTGTGGAAGAGAGGCTGGTGTGGGGAAGGGTGATCTGGGAGGGAGGGGGGAGGGGGGCAAGGAAAGAAAGAAGGAGATGGATAGGGAAGGGAAGGGAAGAAGGAAAGGAAGGGGGAGGGAGGGGGAAGGAAGGAAGGGAAGAAAGGAATCTTAAGAGGACAGATTCTATGGAACTTTGTAGCAGTTATGGGGAAAAGTCTGAAGTGAATGGATGATTAATGGGATTCCATTGTTTCCTTTAGCACCCCTGACCGTCTTGACATATTTCCTGCAAATAATCTCTTGCATCAGCTCCCTGCTCCTGGCACAAAGCCAACACTTTCCTTGCCTAATCCAGTCCAGTGCCCCAGCTGAGCCCCCGGGCCCCCTTCCCCTGAGACGGGCCTCCGTTTTTCACCCTGACTTTTCCTCTTTGTTCTTAGATCCCAATGCGGTGATGCCAGAGCAGCTGACCACAAGCCGGCCCAGCAAGGATTCCGGCAGTGCGGGGAACGTCGCTACGCAAAGCCCCCATCACAGATTCCCCCCTGTTGGGGAGGTCCCAGGGAAGCCAGGTAAGGTTCTTCACAGAGACCACCCGCAGCCTGGCACTGGAGAAGCAGCTGCAGGTTTATAATGGTTTATAGTGCGGCTCTGCCTTCTTTACCTATCGGGGCGGTTTCTGATGAAGGGGGACGTTTTGTGCTCCGCTTGGCCTCCGGCTGCCGGCAGTTTGGATCAGTTTGCTTCCACCGACGTTCTCTGAGAACTCCCTGGCTCTGAGATGGGCTGAAGAGTAGCTCAGGCTGAGTAATCCCAGGGCTTTGGTGTCGTCAGGGTCGGAGGTGTGATTTTATTTTAAGTTTAACTTTAATAACTTACTGTTGCTATTTTATGACCGCTGTGGCTGCCAAGATCCAAACATTGTGAGGAACACTCACAAGATCTGGGTGTGCTTAGCCTGTAGAAAAGATGACTGAAAAGAGACACGACAGCAGTCTTCAAATACCCAAAGGGGGGGGACTTCTCAGGGGTCCCAGGGGACAGGACCAGAATCGAGGGGTGAACACCACCCAGCAGGAGGTTCAGGCTGTCTCTCAGGAGGAGCCTCCCAACTCTGCGCGAGCTGCCAGCCGATGGAACAGGTTGGTGCCAGTACAAGTGGTCACTTCTCCAACGGTGGAATCTACCAAAGGAGGCTGAATGGTCATCGGCCAAAGATGTTCTGAGCAAGAGGTCCTTGGGGCTCCCTGAGCTTGGTTGCTTTCTTGCAGACGTTTCATTACCCAAACTTGGTAACATTATCAGTGTTGGTAGGGAGTGGGGTTCTGGGGAATGTTCTCTGAGCAAGGTGTTGGAAGAGATGACCACAATTACCCCTTCCTATCCTTTGGCTCTGTAATTTTTGTGACTTTTAATGAGGAATGTATATGTTTTTTTAAAGGAATATTGAAGGAAAAGATGTTTTAACAATGCTCTTTATGCTTTTGTATACATACTCAAGTGTCTAAACCAGGGGTAGGCTGGCTCAGGAATTCTGGGAGTTGCAGTCCACGAGTCATACAAGAGCCAAGGTTGCCTACCCCTGGCCTACACACTCTACAAAAAGCAGCTTCCAAGCATGGCTGGACTAAAACCTTTCATTGAGCTTTTTACCATGATAATTGCATTACACAATGCACAATCCTTTGGTATTTTATGACAGTGCATGGTTACTGTCTATTTCATCAGGTTTGTGAGAATGAACTTATAGGAAAGATGGGATACTTAAGTCACTCAAAGCAGGCCAAAAAGGGAGGAGGTTTTCCTCAGGATGATTTCAGCTTTGGTAGCACCTGGAAGAGGATCCATAGTAACAACTTTAAGGAAGACACAGCAACTGATATTTCCCCAAATTGTAGAGGGTTCCTATGAGAACTGGATGATGCAACGGCATTCTGATGGAAACATGGCAGTATGAGAAAGTGTGTAGGTGTGTAAAGGAGTGGTGCTTTTAAAAGAATGGGAATTTTAAAAAGTTTTGGTTGTGTGGGCTGCACGGGAACCCTTCCACAGAATGAATGGAATTGAGAAAAGAAAAGGAATGAAACACAAGTGAGGAACTGTTGCATGGAGTATTTCAGAGAATTATAAGAATCATCAATTAGTGAATCTGAAATAAATTTTGGAAAGGTGCCTAAGGAAAAAAGTAATAAATGCGTGAAAGGTGCAAGGCTGTGAATAAAGCAGGATTAAAAATGGATGTGGTTTATTTATGGGGTAGCTGTTTGAGTTGTCTAATCTTGTTAGGGTGGCCTCTGCTTCCCCCCCCCCCCCCCCCCNCCCTCCTCCCCCCCCCCCCCCCCATTGGAAGAGTGTTCTACACAAAGTTAACAAGAGTGACTATTCAAGGGACTCGGATGTTTTTAAGCATGCCTAGAAAGTCATTTTGACAAAACTCTGATTGAAAAGGCTGAAGGCAACGACAGGGAAGGAGATGACCAATTTGGGGAGTCCATTGTCACATTTACAGTATGTGGGCAGGTGGAATGTGCAGGTTCGTCCGTGGTGGGGATGTGTCTTGTTTTGGAAGAGATGAACAGTAGTTGCGCCACCCAGAATCCTGGGGTTGGAGTAGTGAAAAGGCTCACCGTCTGGGACAGGCAGCGTGAAGAGGGGCTGCGGGTGCATTGCTGAAGGTGGTGCTTGGCAAGGAGGTAACACCGACAGGGATCAGCATGTGCGAAGCCCCCTTGTTTACTTAAAGTACCTGTGTATAATCAATTGTTATGCTGACCACAGACACGTGTAGCTGGGAGACATGGGTGCAGATGCTGCAGCTTGCTTGCAATAGGGGTGGATGACTGAAGAAGCCCTGTGGACTTGGGAGGGAGCCAGCTGTGGAGACCACCCATTACTCATCTGGTAAAATCCAGCAGAGGGGATGTGTACAAGCCCTCCCCCCAAGAAATCTGGAGCAGGGGTCAGTGGCAAATCCTTTTTGGGGTATCTCCCCCTGCACCACCCCCACTTTTCTGGAGCTGACAGTCATTTTGTCATGTAGGTGTGGACAACCGATGTGATAGAATGCAGTAAGGAGCCGTATCCCCAGGAAGGAGGGGCCAATCCAGAGGAGTAAGGGGCAACTCAGCTGGGATGTCACATGTGGGAGAAAAAGGCGGAGGACAGCCCCCCCCCAAGAGTTCCCAGAGCATATGGCAGATGCAGCTAGCAGAGCCCTAATAAAGAATTCCTCTTGGAAGAGTCACCACGTGCCGTTCTTGGCTTTGGGCTGGACAACAGTAAATTGTTATAGATAACTAACCAAAACATCCAAAGACTGTTACAGGAAATAACTGAACATTAACATAAACCGACCAACCGGTCTAATAACAATACTGACAAAGTTCGTCCTCCTGTGTTGCCTTGAAGAGCTCCATCTTCCTGACCTTCCTGAAAGATTTAGGGAAATGGGTCATTTCGAAAGGCAGGCTTTGATGAGGGAGGACGAAGGTTTATCAGGTTTTCAGGAGCAGGAGAATAAACAGACCCTGAGCTTTTGGAAGAAGAGTGGGAGACGCCGCCGTGCCTCAGCCAGCAAGATGGTGGATCCCTAAAGGGAAGGCGGGTGCAACTCAGCCCTGCAAGGAGACAAGAGAAGCGTTGTGATGGCTGGTGACTCACTGCTAGGAGGAAACAAAATAAGTAGGTACTAACCACACCAGGTGCACTAGGAGCCTAGAGATTAGGGATGGGGCTGTGCAGCTTCCAGCGTTTTCCCTGTCCAACAACAATTATCCCTACCTGCTAATACATGTGGGGGCAAATTACACTGCAGTAAAAAAGCTGCAACTGTCTTATCACAGAGGTGGGAGAACGTGGAAAGAAATGTACATTCTTGCGGAATCAGGTGGTGGTTCCCACTGTTTCTTACAGCATATATGGAAGAAACTACTGGACTACTGTAATGCTCTCTACATGGGGCTCCCCTTGAGGAGCATCCGGAGGCTCCAGCTAGTCCAGAATGCGGCCGCGCGGGCGGTGTTGGGAGGGACTCGTCGCTCCCATATAACACCGCTTTTGCGTGAGCTGCACTGGCTGCCGGTGGCCTTCCGGGTGCGCTTCAAGGTGTTGGTTACCACGTTTAAAGCGCNTCGACCGGTACGCTCCCACAGAGCGGGCCTCCTCAGGGTGCCGTCGGCCAAACAGTGTCGGCTGGCGACCCCCAGGGGGAGGGCCTTCTCTGTGGGAGCTCCCACCCTGTGGAACGAACTCCCCCCAGAGATCCGGATTATTCCGGATCTCCCCTCCTTCCGCCGTGCCCTCAAGACATGGCTTTTCCATCAAGCGGGACTGGCCTAGGGGGGATTTTATAGGGATTTTAAAGGGATTTTATAATATTAAACTTAATACAGGTTATTTAATATATATTTTAATTTGGCTTTTAGTGATATCTATTGTATTGTACTGTTTTTATTTACCTGTAAGCCGCCCTGAGTCCCTCGGGAGAAGGGCGGGGTATAAATGGGATTAAATAAATAAATAAATAAAATAAATAAACCAGAGTTGAAGGAGGACGCATGGCTATCAGCCCTGGGCTGATGGGAGAGGGAGGGTCCTGCAAGCGTGGCCTGAATTATTTGGACAATGGACTGCCGAGATCGTGGGGGGTTACTCTCGCCCGATCTGATGAAAATTTGGTATGTTCAAGTGCAGGTAGTCCTCGACGTACACCCACAATTGTGCCCCAGATGTATGTCGCTAAGCGAGACATTTGTTAAATGAATTTTGCCCCACTTTACAACCTTTTTTGCTACGGTTGTTGAGTGAATCCCTGCAGTTAAGTTGTTAAGCAGATCTGGCTTCCCCTGTTGGCTTTGCTTGTCGAAGGTCACAAAAGGGGATCACATGATCCCAGGACACTGCAGCCGAGATAAATACGAGTCAATTGCCAAGTGTCTGAATTTTGATCACGTGACCATGAAGATGCTGCAACGGTCATAAGTGTGAAAATCGCTTTTTTTCAGCGACGTCGTAACTTTGAAATAAAAGAACTGTAAGTTGTGCACGTATAGCAAATTCGATAGGGCTTCTAAAAATGCAGCTGAAAAAAGTGCAGGGATTTTTCCAGGAAGTTGCCAGGAGTTGACACTGACTGAAAGACACACACACACACACACACACACACACACACACACACACACACACACACACTAATATATAAACTGGTAGGAAACTATTAAAGCACTCAATGAAAAATCAGAAATGACATCATTGTGTAAAGTTCACAGCTTTTTTATGCATCCAGTAGTGTTTAAAATGGGGGGAATAAAGAAGAAATAACTTGATCTCTTGGGAGAGGAAGGCTTTCCTGATTTCCAGAAGCCCATGACAGCCGGGAAGGAGCATCCATTCCAGAATTAAGCAGAAGCAACAGAGAAGGAAGAAACTTGCCTTTCTAATGTCTTTGGGGTGGAGATTATCTCGCCCTCTTCGGAAAGGGAAGATTTCAGTTGACAGAAGGGCTGACTCTAATTGGCGGATGCTTTTGGGTGGGTTCTTGGGTGGATTCGGGGGTGGGAAGTAACCCAAATGCCCCTTACAGCTGCAGATTAATCTGAAAGAACAAAGGGTTTTTTTTAAACCCACTTGAAGTTGACCTGTTATTGTTAGATTCCTTTTACCTATTGAAATTTAATGCAAATCTATTTAAGGTGCACCAGTGCTGGGCAGATATCTATCTATATATATATATACACGAAGCCTCGGTTTTGTGCACAGTGATGTCCCTAAAGTTTCTCCTTAAATCGATGTACTGCTTTTGCAGATCTTTACCAGCTGTGCTTGTTCTCCCGCTGGCTCTGGCAGCTCCTTTGCCCTCAGTGAGTCTCCTGCCCTCCCGTCTCGTTGGGAAGGCTCAGCCACAGGCTCCGACAAGCCTCTGCTGGATGCAGTTCTCCACAGGCAGTTTTCTGATCCTTCTGGCAGGAAAATCAGATGAAATTTGAGGAAAGTGAGTGGGCGTAGCCCTGGGAAACCATCTATAGAAGTCATAGAATATCAGAGTAGGAAGGGACCTTGGAGGTCTTCTAGTCCGACCTCCTGTTTACTAATTCAGACAAACAGTAGTCCAGTCTCTTCTTAAAATCCTCCAGTGATGGAGCACCCACCACTTCTGGTGGCAAGCCGTTCCACTAAGTAATTGTTCTGCTAACTAATCCTAATCCATTGATGAAAAGTAAGTGGCGCTCTTCTGGAAGAATAGCAATAACAACAGACTTATATACCACTTCACAGTGCTTTACAGCCCTCTCTAAGCGGTTTACAGAGTCAGCCTATGGCCCCCAACAATCTAGGTTCTCATTTTACCAACCTTGGAAACATGAGAGGCTGAGTCAACCTTGAGCCGGTCAGGATTGAACTCCTGGCTGTGGGCAGAATTAGCCTGCAATACTGCATTCTGTCCACTGTGCCACTACAGCTCCTTGGTGATTTGCTTTCCTATCATTTTGCTTTCCTATCCTTTTGTAATCCAAATGGGTGCATCCTAGGTGAGCTACAGAATAACTTCCTAGCAGCATGGAAACTGACTGACCTGTCTGGGGGATACTGGAGGGGATACTGATGTTCATTTAAAATGCCACCAGCTTCGGTGAAGAGTTTTGGAGTTTGGTGAAAATAATAATATCAGTCTTGGGACTCTTGGAAAGGCTGGGTTTCAATCTGCATTCTGGCGTCAAAGTCAGCTCTCCTGATCCTTCTCAAGCTCTCCTCTTTACAGCTTGATTGGGCAGATGTAGCACAGCGTAGCAGTTCCACTCTTCCCAGAAAAATGTGTTCCATGCAGCGGGGATGGTGTTCTTCTCCAGTTCACAGAGCACATGTGGTGAGGCCCCATAACATTTCATCTTATCTGCTGCGTTCTTTAACATACATTTGAAGCTGCAGCGGGAGCTCTGGAGAACATGCTTTCTCTCTCTCTTTGTCTTCTGACCGAGGTGAGGTTGTGCAGGTTTGAACCTCTGCTTGGCTTATGGTCACGGAGTGTGTAGTAAATTGAACTGAATCTTAACAAGAGAAATGGTTGTTTTCGTATGTGGGAAATGGGCATGCTGCTTATGAAAAATAATTTAGTGGGGGGGTGGTTATTGTTCAATTTATATGCTGTCTAGTAAATCTGGGCGTTTGTCCTTGATGTCCATGATCCAACTGTGTCCTTCAAAGCTAGTGGACCCTTCCCTTGTTTGTTCCTTTCGGGAGAGGGGATCTGTGTCTTGCTGTGAGGACCCATAGCCAGGTTATGTCCTGATTGGATTACTGTAATAAGCAGTACTTGCAATTTCAAAAGCTCTTAAATTCCAAAGCTCTTAAAAAATATTGTTTCCTTCCTATTTCAGTCAAATGGAATTCCAGGACAGTCTTCTGGGGCATTTCACTGGCTGCTGATTTACCTCCAAGCTCAGTTCAAACTCTGGGAATTTCCTTTCAGATTCTCAACTCTGACGGCTGGGCCCTAAAATGTCAAGGAAGCCCTTTTTGCCTAGCCTCCTTAAGAAAGGAGCATGGGGTCATCCTAGGGGAGGGAGATCATTTTGTGGTGGGACCCCTACAGTGGCTCCCCCTTTTCCACAGAGATGCTTCTTTTGATCTTGAAAAGATAGTGGTCTACTTGTTCTAACCTCGTTTATTTTATAAAGTGTGTCTAGTTGGGTTTGGGTGCCATGATTCCCATCCTCACGAAGGGCCGTTTAGACCTATAAAGAGAGGAACCCCCAAGAGCTGCCTTGTCCCATCCTCGACCTTTCTGAATTTCTCTTTTCCTTCCACACATGCCAGACCCTGTTAACCAAGATGGCCAGGATACCCAAAGACCAAGCGATGGATTCTTCAGCTCCAAGGTGGCTGTGTTTGCTGCGATCGGGGCTGGCTGTGTCATTTTCATCCTCATCCTCATCTTCCTCATCGTCCTTCTCATCAAGATCCGAAAGCGGCACCGGAAGCACACGCAGCAGCGGGCGGCGGCCCTGTCGCTCAGCACCCTGGCCAGCCCCAAGAGCAGCGGCAACGCCGGCTCCGAGCCCAGCGACATCATCATCCCCCTGCGGACTACAGAGAACAACTATTGCCCTCATTACGAGAAAGTCAGTGGAGACTACGGGCACCCGGTCTACATTGTCCAGGAGATGCCCCCCCAGAGCCCAGCTAACATTTATTACAAGGTTTGAGGACAGACCTTGCCGTCCCACTGCAAAGCCCTCCGGGTGCCAGGGGAGAGGAGGAGGAGGAGGAGGGTCTGCGTGCCCCCTCAGGCGCTTCCCCTCCCTTGATTAGCATTTAGCCTTGTAGTTTGGAGCTTTTCAGACCCAGGATTTGAGGGGGGGTGTCCTCTTGCCCCTCCTCTACTCCCAGCCCGCTTCGTGGCCCTCACTTGGGCTCTGTGCCTTTCTTGCTCTCGAACCCACCTGGGAAACCCCAAGATGGCTGCCGCCTCGCTTTGGGGGCAGATTCTCCAGCTTCTTGTTGTTGGGGGGGGGCTTGTTGGGAGGGAAGCCACACCAAGCCTGGCACTCCAAAGGGGGGGCGTGCCAGTCCTTGCGGGGCAGAGCTTTGGGCCGTGCTGAGAAAGGAGTCTGCCTAGCCCCATCTTTTTATATATATATATATATATATATATATATATATATATATATATATATATATATATATATATATATAAATTATAATTCTAAAGTATTTTTTGTAACTTTTTAAAAAATTTTGTGAAAGATTGGACTTGTGAGCTGCCTCCTGCGGTTTCCCAGCACAAGCTCATCTGCAGTCCTTCCCCCCCACCGCCCCCGCCCCGTCTCAGGCCTCATCCCCTCATCACACTGGACGGTCATCTTCTCATGCTCTGTGTCCACTGTGAGAAAAGTGGACGCTTCTTCGTTTTGGTCCTTTTTGCTAATTTATGAAACAGAGAAAGAAAACAAACCCTGAAAAGTTTGCAATGGTCAGTCCAGGAGAGAATCCAAGTCTGAAAACCAACTGGAAGGGGTGCCAAGAGGAGGGCTGCTGTTCGTGCCCACCGAGCAGCCCTCCTCCTGGGCCAGGGCGCAGATGCACGAGGGCATTGCAATGCTTGGGGCAGGGGTCTCCCTGAATTTCCAATTCTGTGCCCCAGAAGAGGGGAATGAAGGGAGAGCATCCATGGTCCCAAGACCCTTCCACAAAGCCTGTGGAAGGGAACTCAGCTTTGGGCTCTTTGAGGGGGGGGGTTTTCAGGAGAACAGCATCACAGACCCCTCTCCCCTTGCTTGGATTCGGTCTCTTTTACGCCCAATTGCAGAATCTGGCAATCAACCCCCCTCCCCCCAGTTTCTTTGATCCAGTCACCCATCCCAGCACTCTTCATTGTTCGCTTCCTGCCAGTCATATTAATTCTAATTGCGACTTCTGTGGCCTGCAAGGACCCTTGATTGACCCCGGGCCACTTAATGGGAGAGAAAGAGCCCCTCTGGGTCCTAGAAAGGGGCTCAGCTCCTCCAGTGGGTGCAAGCGCCAATCAAAGCCTCTGCCCCCCCCTCCCCATGCATCTCCTGCCCTGGAGGGGGCGGAAGGAAGCCTGCCTCCCATCCCCCCTCATGCCTGCTTGGCTGTAGCATCCCCGAGCTCCGGGCGCCTCCACGGCCACCTTGCCCGTCATGCCAGAAGCCTTACTTCACACGGAGAGGAGGCCGCTGCGCCTCTCGCTCTGGCCAAGTGCGCTTGCCTGTCTCGCCCTCCCCGTTTCCTTTCCAGGAGCGGTTCCTTCATGGAAACTGCTGCAGCGCCCTGCCTGCCCCTGGGCCAGCCAGCCCCACAGCCAGGCCCCCAAGGCCGGCCTTCTGCCCAGCAGCTGGCGGCTCGACTCTGCCTCAGCCGCTCTAGCGAACATTGTGGGGCTGGCGTTGTGCAGCACCCATCAGCCTGCCTGCTATTTGGAGACCGACTTCTGCAATAAACTGGTCTGGTGGGGGGGGGGAGGCTCTTCTGCCCAGCTGACCAGTTGCCCATCCTCAGAGACCGGCCCACTGGAGCCCCTCCCCCCCGGCCCTCCCCATCAGCATTTCTATGCAGGATATGAAAAGGGTGTGTCTGTCCGTCCGTTTGTCCGTCCGTCCGTCTGTGTAAGGGCTTCGGTAATTGTGCACTTTGAGGCGTGTTCAGTGGAGATCAGCCAAGAATTCAAGTTTCTCAGGGCTCCACAGATAATCCACAGGTATTTTTAGTAGTGGTAGTAGTAGCAGTTGTAGTAGTAGTAGCGTTCTTTTTAAAATGTAAAGATTCTTCCCATGGCCCCTTATTATCTTACGATAGGGTCCCCTTCGTGGGAGAGGGGCACGGAAGTGAGGGAAGCCCCTCTCTGGCTAGGAGGAGGGGGCTGCCCCTGCAGGGGGAGGCTTTTAGGCCGCTTGCTTTTGCTTCTCCTGCCGCAGAGATTTGCTTTCTGAATCGACCAATTTTGTTCTGATACTCAGACTTGGCAGCAGTGGGCCGAAAGGCGGAGGTGGCGGGTCAGAGGCCCTGCCTGGCCACTCGTAGAACTGCTGACCCTCACAGGCTCCGGAGCACCCTGGGGAAAGGAACAAGGGCCCAGCACAATCCAACTGAAAGTGGGGGGGGGGAGAGGGGGCGAGAGGAGTGGTTGTGTGGTTCCAACCATAAACATGTAGCTTTTACACAGGGTGCAGCAAAAATAAGGAGAGAGATAAGATGCCAACTGCATTCCTTAATGCAGGAGCTCAAGGAAACTAATTTACAATGTGGACGTCATAGGAATTCGGCACAGTTTATTTTCCTTTGTTTGCAGAAATGGAAACCTGGGTGATATTCCCTTCCTGCTCCATGCAGAACAACAAAACAAGGAACACATGATGAGTTCTGTGCAGTGGCTTGCATGCAATTCATTTTGTGCAGGGAATTTTGCCTTGTGTGAAATCCTCTCCAGTGTGACTTCACACACACACACACACACAATTTGTGGGGGCGAGGGGGGGGGCTTAATTGCCAGAAGCAAGTGGGATGGCAAGAGCCTCCAGCTCAAGTTGGGTTTGGGAGGGAGGGTGCTTGGCTTGTTACCCCACCATAAAATGAACAAGGAATTGAGGTGTGGGCGGCCAAATAAATTTGTAAAATGGGTGTATGGGGTATCAATATGCCTTTGGGGTCTTGTTTGTCTTGTTTTTTTTTAGCATCTCTCTCTGCTGAATCCTGAAATGTCCTTTTGCTTCATCTTTCTCCTATCAAAAGGGTTGTTTTTTTGTTTTTTGTTTTTTTTAAAAAAGAGGTTTTATTTTATGTAAATAACCAGTCTTTTTTGGAGGGTATAATGTAAAGAGGTTTTGTATAAACTTTGGATTATTTTCTCGTTGCTTTTCTTAGAAAAAGTAAACAAAACAAATTAAAAATATGGGAAAAAATCAACCACAAGAACGGGTGTTAAAACATTTGTCATGCTATAATCTCTCTACATGCAGTTCATCCATCACAGGAGTTCACACCGAGGTGTGTAACCAGCACACAGCTCACCTCCTGAAAGGCTGCCCCATCCCCCCTTCTCCTAAAACTTCTGGGGCTCACCAGAGGGGCTGGCTGATATCTCGCCCTAGGGGGAAACTCCATCAGTTCAGGGGGCCTGCAGTCCTGAAGCCCCTCGGGTGGGGATCCTGGCCCTTCCACGCCCTCGAGGGCTGTGCTGGTGCCCAAGGGGGCCAGATATCCTCTCTAGTGCAGGCCGAGGGCCCTTGAGGGCAGCTTTCCGGGGTTGCCTCGGAATGGCTGCTGGACCTAAGCCATCCACGGGCATCCTGCATGTGGGGCGAGTGAGTACATGTTTCCCAGGTGCCTGGCAGGTTTGGGGGCTCTGGCTTACTCGGGGGGAGGGGTGCTGAGAGCAAGCAGCCCCTGGGGGCAGATGTGGGGGGCACATGGGGGAGAAGGCATGTTTCCCTTCCCCAAGAGTGCTCTGTGCCACCCAGCAGCCTGGAGCCATTTCCCCAGCTGGTGGGCCTCTGTCCTGGCCTTGGATCCTGCCTCCTCCCCCACAGGTTGCCCAGAAAAGAGGCCAGCTGGCAGCAAGTGGGCAAGGCTGGGCCTCTCTTAGTCAAGGCTGGGATGTTCCCAGTCCTGCCTGGTGCTCCAGGGGTTGAGGTTGCCAATTGGCGACGCCAAATTGTGTGGAGGGTGGTTTTTGTTTTTTTTACTCTTGATTCTGTCACTTTTTAGAAATTCCTTTACCCTTTATTCACTGCTTTCACCCAGTTGCCGCATCATTGTCTTCAGTAATAATGGGAAATGAATTCCCTGGAGCCATGATGGAACGTGGTATATTGTTAAATAAAGTATTTTTTCCTATGGAATTTAGTTGTCTTGCATTTTGGGGCTCTTTTGTGGACAAGGGACCTGGCCGTGAATGGCTTCTAGAAAACAAAGAAGTTTGCAGGACTAAAAAAATGTCCTTCTCAAATCTCAAAAGTGGGGGCAGTTGCTGCTGCTGCTTTGCTTACTGCAAAGTTGAAATGGTGGAAGGGGGGCTGATTGGGCCTCCCTCCAGGAGCCCTTCAAAAGCTGCTGTGGGTTTGTTCCCTCTATGGAGCAACTGGGCGGAATGGGACAACCTGCCACAGCCATCTCGCCATAGGACAAATCACTGTGGGACAATTCAACAATTCCATTTAATTATCTGAAGTAATTAAATAATTTAAATTTTTGCCATTCACATTTCATTTTGTCCTTCCTTTGGCATCCTTTCTTTAATGATTCTATTTCACTATTTCCTCAATATTAATGTAACTTGTCCTGTGGCAAGTTGGTCCCATGGCCAATGGGCCGTGGTGAGTTGTCGTAGATCCGCACCAGATGGGGAGGCTATTCCTTTCAGACTCTTGGCTCTGCTCACCAGAAATGGCCAGTTGCTGCTCAAAGGGCAGAAGCAGCCCTGAACCCAATAACAGTTTTGGAAACCCCAGTGTGGCTTCTTCTCTGCAACAGGACTCTGTTGTGTGTTGTCAATAGAGATGGTGGGAGTCAGGATTCCTCTTTTAACTGAATTGTCAGTTAAAAAAACTAACCTATCCATTAAAAGGCAAGGAAATAGTAAGAGAACACCTATCCACCCTAGATGAGTACAAATCATCTGGGCCAGGAATCTGAAGGAGCTGGCAGATGTAATTTCAGAGCCACTGAATGAATATTTTTAAAGCTCCTGGAACACGGAGACTACCAGGGGACTGGAGAAGAACTGATGCAGTTCCAGTCTTCAAAAGGGGGGGAAATGGATCCAGGAAATTATAGCCCAAGCACCTTGCAAAAATACCTGGGGAAAACCAGCAGATTTCTGAGCACCTAGAAATGAACAAGGTGATTACTAGAAGTTTAGCATGGGTTTCTTAAAAACAGATCATGCTAAAGAAAACCTCTTTGATAAAGTGACTAAATTAGTGGATCAGGGAAATGCTATGGACATAGTATACTTGGACTGTAGTAGGGCTTTTGACAAAGCAGATCACAACCTTCTTGGTAAATTCAAAAAAATGTGGGGTAGACAGCATCATCATCAGATGGATTTGCAATTAGTTGACCAACTGTACTCAGCAAGTGGTCCTCAATGGAGCTACCTCTACATGGAAGGAAGCCTGCAGCATGGTACCTCAAGGTTCTATCTAAGGCCCAGTACTTTTAATATCTTCATAAACAATTTAGATGAGAGGATAGAAGGGGAACTCATCAAATTTGTAGACAATGCCAAACGGGGAAATAGCTAACGCAATAGATTCAAGAGTCAGAAAAATCTTGACAGACGGGACACTGGGCTCTATCCAACAAAACGCAATTCAATGGTGAGAAAAGTATGGATTTCCACTTAGGTAAGCAAAAAAACAAAAACAAATGCACAGATATAGAATGGGTGGTACCTGACTTGATTGTAGCAATTGTGAAAGACATATAGGTGTCCTAATAGACCACCACTTAAATATGAGCCAGCAGTGTACTGCAGCTACCAAAAAATCCAATGCAATCCTAGTCTGCATCAACGGAGGGACAGTATCAAGATCATGAGAAGTGATAATACTGCTTTATACTGCACTAGTGAGGCCACACTTGGAAGAACTGTTCTGGTCACGGTGAAAAAAAGAGATGCTCAGACCCTACAAAGTGCAAAGAAGAAGAACAAAGATGAAAGGGTCTGGAGGCTAAATCACATGATTGAGGGAGCTAGGTATTATCTAACCTATCAATGAGAAGGATTAGGGGGATATTATAGCTCTCTTCTAGTACATGAAGGGCTGCCACTAAGAAGTGGGGAGCAATTTGTTCTCCAAAGCGCCAGAGTGCAAGACAAGAAGTAATGGAAGCTTGTTGAAGAGATATCTAACCTAGAAGTAAGAAATTGCCTGTCAGAACAGTCAGTGAAATAGCTTGCCTCCTGGAGTTGTGAAACCATGGAGACCACTGAAAGTGGTAACAGGTTGAGGCCACCACCACTCCTCTAAGTGCTGCTCCAAGTCATCCACAGGAGTGACCAATGCAGGGCCATCCCCTAGTTGGGACAGGTTCTAGGTTGGCTCGCTCTTTATTCATCCGTTACTTCTTGTCCTGCCCTCAGGTGCTTTGGAGAATAGGTGAACCGCCTCTTTTCTAACAGCCTCTCCAGGATTGGAAGACTGCTATTGTATCACCCTTAGTCCTTCTTTTCATTAGACTAAACACACCCGTACCCAGGTATGGTTCCTGCAGCCATTCATCATATGTTTTAGCTTTCAGTTCCCATCATCTTTGTTATTCTTCTCTGCAGTCTTTCTACAGTCTCAATATATAGGTTTGATGACTAGATAAAAATAGATCATAGAAACAATGAAAATTATGCTGTAACCAAAGAGTAAGAGTTCCTTCCTTCCTTCCTTCCTTCCTTCCTTCCTTCCTTCCTTCCTTCCTTCCTTCCTTCCTTCCTTCCTTCCTTCCTTCCTTCCTTCCTTCCTTCCTTGTATTATGGTAGTTTTTTTGGTTTTAATCTTTCTTGTTTAAATATCTAATAAAGACATTACAGAAAAAAAGAGGAAAAAATTATTGCCCAAAGGAGTAATTTTGTGGTGTGCGCTCAGCTTCTCCTTCCACCTTGTTTTCACGGAATTACAGACCAACTACTGAGCATCCTGAAAATATTATAGTAATTATTAGAAGTCAGTATGAAAATCGAGATTTGACAAATTGTTTTTCTTACTTTAATAAATCCTGGGGATGCTGTTGATATCTTGAATTCAACACAGTGTTTAGTATCCTGTAAGATTTTCTAATAAGATACTTAAATCTTAGCTACAGTAGATGTCATAATTTGTAACTGCCTCTGCAGCTACATATTCAAGGAATGCCTATCAATGTTTTTTCATCCAACCAGAGTGAGTTGCTGAATAGGTGAAAGGGGATTAGTTCCTGTCTTAGTACTTTTCAACATTTTAGTTATTGTAATGAACCAAGAGGAGAAGGAACACCATCAACATGGAGGAAGTAGGAGTCACAGAGAAGAGGGTCTACCCTTTGCTCTCTCATCTCCGTATCAGGCAACAGAAGGTTCTGGTGGTCTTCAGATGGCCCTCAGATACAAGGAGGCAGGTCTTAAGTTAAATTTCCCAAGAGTAATTCAATCATGGAACTCATGACTGAAGGAATGGCTGGTCCTTCTTCACTGAATGTGCTCAAGAAGAAGTAGAAGACCCAGCCACCTGTCAGGAATGCTTGTCCTTGGAAAAGCATCTGACTTGATCGCCAATCTAATTCAGATTTTGTATGCTGAATATTCAGAGTGGCATCTCTTGTCATCCATCATCTGGAGGATGAGATGAGATGAGATATCCAGCTGCAGCATCACAAACCTCAGATCCCGAGGCAACCCATAGAGTCTCCCCCCCACCCTAAAATAATCACCAGATCGTGATATTTCACATGAAGGAAGAGGAGTAGTCCATTGCACATTTTTTCAGTAATTAAAACAACATCAAATGTAGCTTTTGGCCTCACCATATACAGTAGTTCCCTCAAACTAGAATTTGGCCTAAAAAGATGGTGCATCTCAACATTTTTGTGTGTTGAGTACTGGGGGATGGGAACACTTCAAACTAACACCAATGGGCTATTTTTATTATATTTTACAGCAAGGGAGTGGTAACATTGAGGTTAGCACAGTGGAAAAGGCTGGAACTGGCCTTGGAGGAAGGTCTGCAAAACAGTGGAAGCTCAAAGCCTCTTTTTTTCCTCAACCCGCCTATTTGGGAGTTCTAGTCTCAAAGTATAACACTCAGATTTTAAGACTTTACTTTTTGAAATGAAAAAAAAATGGTGTTTTGTTCTTACTCAGCATAAAAAATGACTATTTCAAATGTTGGATACCAGCCCATTAGCTGGACTTCCCTGCAAGAGACTGACTAATCACAAGACTGCTAGTCAGTTGTACTTCCTGTCTCTGGACTAGGAGGAGGGACCGGCAAGACTCTCATCAAGTTCATCCAGCTTGAAATGTCTGAGCATTTCACTCCTACAAAGCTTCCATCAGCCCCTGGGTCTTAAAGGAGGGCAGGTCCAGGGAGAGAAGCCGGAAGGTAGGAGGGATACCTGGGGGTGAACAAGGCTTCCTCTGATACCCTGGCAGGAAAGGTCAAGAGAGAGGGCAAGGAGAGCCTGTTCCCCAAGCACAAATCGAAGGGGGAAGGAGTCACACCCAGATGGTTGCTACTCTCTGAAGAGATGAGTGTTGAGATCAGTGCAGCCATTCTACTCTTCCTGAACATGTGCCAAGGTATGGTGTAAATTTCCTGCTTGTGAGGAACAGGCAACAGTACATTGTCTTGAAAGCATCTCTAGATGGAAGTGCATGAGTAAACTTGGAATTCAAATAGGTTTTGGCTGTGCTGGGAGCATACTCGCTGGAGTGGCTGTTCAGGGAGCATGACCTATGGACAGGGATCACTAAAACGGGCTAACGTCTCCCCTCTATTCTGTGAGAGCCTTTGTTGAAGAAGGTGTTGATGGTCAGCAGTCAAGAGAGTCACCTCTATGGACTCATCTGGCAAAGACTCTAAGGAGTCTATAATTGAGAGCATGAATTAATGTAGGAAATTATTGAAAGAAAAATGGATAGAGTGTCCGCCCGTTAATCTGGAAGGATAAAAGGAAAAGGAGGGAACAGATCCACCTGAAGGAAGGTAAGCTAATGTTGTTGTGGGGTGCTTGGTTACTCCCTTCTGGATTTGCTCCTGATGGTCAGCGTCTTTCCTGCACTGCAGTGTCCAGGACCTGGTGCAATATTCTATGGAGCTGAAATGATAGAAAATATTTGTAGCTTGAGTAGTAGATTTTGGTTATAGTTTGCACTCCGAACTTGCCGTTTAGCTCCCAGACATTTTGTTACCAAGCTAGGTAACATCAGCAGCAGGACTTTCTTTGAAGTGTCTCGTCTCTTCAGCTTATATAGATCTTGTGAGGTGGAGTGGTCACGCGACCAACTGACCACCACACCACACCACACACGACCTATTTAAACTGAAGAGAAATGAGACAAGACACTTCAAACGACGATGATGTTATCTAGCCTGGTCATGTAACATTCAGGAGCTGATCAGCAAGCTCAGAGCACAAACCGTAACCAAAACTTTATGGCAGGAGTCTCCAAACTTGGCAACTTTAAGACTTCTGGACTTCAACTCCCAGAATTCCCCAGCCAGCATGCTCTGGCTGGGGAATTCTGGGAGTTGAAGTCCACAAGTCTTAAAGTTGCCAAGTTTGGAGACCCCTGCTCTATGGAGTGTTTGACCGACAGTAGAGGTGATAGAAGAGGTGGCAGGCTACTTATCTTGATGGTCTCCTTCACTTGATGCAGTCTGCATTTCATGGAGAAATATTAAGGGTCATAGTTTCATAAAATGCAAAGGTTGGAAATAATTTTTAAGATTGGAGTAATGTAAAAAGGTTGAAAAATAAATAATTTAATAAAGGTCAAGAAGTTGAGTGTGAGCACATCAGCAGATGAATAAATTCATCTGAGCATGGAAAATAGGGATTTTTTTTGTGTAGATCATGTGGGAGCATGAGGTACTTTGCATTTGTCCCAATTTATTGTGATCAAATATTGCATTACGCCACACCATGTACTAAAGTAGTTCTCTCTTTATTTAACATGTTGTCAGAAGGTTGCAAAAGGTGATCCCATGACCCCTGGAACACTGCAACTGTCATAAATGTGAATCAGTTGCCAAATGTCTGAATTTTGATCACATGGCCATAGGGATGCTGCAACAGTTGTAAGTGTGGAAAACGGTCTTAAGTCATATTTTCAGTGCTGTTGTAACTTTGAATGGTCACTAAATGAACTGTTGTAAGCTTAGGACTACCTTTAGTAATTCTCTGAAGTTTCAAGATTTGGTTAATGGTGTATTCAGGACAGCTGGTGGAAAGAGTTCCGGAGAAGAGCTCAGGATGTCTCCCAGTCAGACCTTCTGAGAAAAACTGGGAGGAAAGGGGGGGAGGGAAGCCACCCTGGGATAGAAGGCCAAGTGGGGGAGACAGGATCCCCCACTGGACTCCAGGGTGTCATAGCTGGCCTGGAAGGAGCATAGAGAGATAAAATGGGGGGCCTTGCACAGCTCAGACTGGGGAAAAGCTGTGATGTGCAGGGGGCCTCAAGCTCTGAAACAGCGGAGAGGGAGGCTGGGGTGCCTGGGGCTTGGAAAGCTCTCTTTGGTGCCCCAAGGAGGGGTCCTGGATAATGGAGCTCCCCAGTGCATGTCCCCCCTTTGCCATGACAGGAGGATGTTTGCAATGTTGGAGAGATCAGTAAAGGGGAAAGAAACAAATGGAGGAATCAGGATATGGAGCTGAGGAGACCAGCAAAGACGAAATCAAACACAAAGTTGTAGGTGCCAAGAAGGGAACTGAGACAAGCAAAGGGAGGAAGTGGATCCCACCACACCAGGAGACTGTCCTGGTGGAGAAAGAGATGCCCCACAGATGCCCTCCTTTTCTTCCTCTCTGGCTTAGGCATTGAGGAGGAATAAAAGAGAGGGAGCCATTTGGTTCCTCCACAGGCAGGACTGCAGAGGTGCAGCGCCCCCTCCCCTCAAAGGTTGGCTGTGTCCTCCCCCCTTGCCCACCTCCTGTCTTCTCAAGGTCAACCCATTGCAGGGTTCAAGAGGCTCCTTGGGGGAAAAGTCACTCACAGGGTTCAGGAGTGATGCTTCCAGAAACACCGGGCTTCTGGGAGCCCTCCATCACGTGATGGGCAATGGGATTTTCCATGCTTGCCTTGATCCGATGAGGAGGAAGACGTAGTCTGAGCCATTCCAGAGCTCCTGGAGATTTTTAAGAAGAGACCAGACAGTCACTTGTCTGAAAGGGTATAGGTTCTCCTGCTCGTGCAGGTGGCTGGACTAGAAGACCTCCAAGGTCCCTTCCAGCTCTATTCTATTCTATTCTATTCTATTCTATTCTATTCTATTCTATTCTATTCTATTCTATTCTATTCTATTGAACCCAGATTGAGCTGCTTCATCTCCCTTTGGCTGTTACTGGTCAGGAGAACCACACACCCAGGATTGCGCTCTTTGGCCTGGTCCCGTCACCAACACGCATCTTCCTCTCCTTGCAAATCCAATCTCCAGGTGTGTTGTCCTGCTGAAGTTTATAAGTGCCATTTCCCCTTCACCTCACTTGAAGCATTCCATCAGGGAGGCCTTTGAGCTATTTCAGCAGCTGAGGCATTGCTGTAATACTGGCTTTGCATGCTGAACATCCCTGGTTCAAAAGCTGGTAGGAACATTTTCATTACTATTTTTCTTTCCCTAAACTGCCTATGTTCCCCTCATGATTAAAAAAAAATAAGTGCAGCAGTAAACCATGTTGCCATTTCTCCCATTACTTGAGGAATGATGGGTTTGGTGAAATAGGTGAACAGGAGCAATCCTACCAATTACCAGCACAGAGGGGTGCCTTAAATGCTAGGAACATGATTGCACAAGTTCAGAACGTGCTTTGCTAGAGTGATTCTAAAAACAAAAGCTGGTCTGTACAGAAAAATGTGAGTAAACACAACCTGCTCTGTCTTCGGTGCTTGATTAGATAAGGGGACAATATGGCCACACTGAAGATTGCAAAGCAATTGGTGGTGCTGCTGAAGCTGCAAAAACGGAAGTGTTTCACTGCTTTGTTAAGCTGTGGCTGTTGTCAGAATTGCTTCTTTCTGTCTTTGCAACTGAATAACTTGCTTCTTTCAGATCCTGCAGAAGGGCTGGCAAAAGATGGCAGGGATCAGAGACAGTCACAGGAGACCTTAGGAGTGCATCTGTGAGCACCTAGAAAAGGACAAGATAATTAATAGAAGCCAGAAGGGGTTTGTCGAAAACAGATCATGCCAAGCAAACCTTATTGCCTTCTTTTATAAAGTGACTGAATTAGTGGATAAAGGAAATGCTGTAGATATAGTATGCTTAGACTTCAGTAAAGACATTTGACAAAGTAGATCACAACCTACTACTTGATAAGGTAGAAAAATGTGGGATGGACAGCATCACCATCCGATGGATTCGTAACTGACTGACAAACCACACTCAGTAAGTAGTCCTTAATGCAACTACATCTGCATAAAGGGAAGTGAGCAATGAGGTACCCCAAGGATCTGTCTTGTGTCCAATACTCTTCACCCATTGGCCTTGGCAAATGTTAAACTCTATGGGACCCTACAAAGCACAGACTGTAGGCATGACCTCCCCCTTCACCTCCCCAATAGTATCTGGAGCCAGCCCCAAAGGAAGGAGGAGAGCCAATACAGCATACAGTGACCTTACGCAACAGTGATGCCCTTTGAGCCAATCCTGCCCAGGAAGACCTGGGTAATCCTAAACAGGACACCAGGCAGCTATCCACGGATAAAATAATGGCAGAGAAATACTGATATTTCACTGTATCTTCTGCTGTGATGTAAGATCTAACAGCCCAACTCATGCTCAGTTGTGTTCACTCCTCATTGCCCTCCAGCAGCACTTTATTCTCCATCCCATAGGGTCCACGAGGCACTGGGGCAGACTGTCTGAATAGCTCAAACCTCCCTGCAGTGGAGGACAGCAACAAAGAATGTGAGGGTTACAAGGAAGTGATCTGAACTTGACAGAGGAGTAAAGAGACTCCCTGACTTCAAATCCCATTGCTACTACTCTGACCGTGGCAGTAGTGCAGTGGTTAGAATGCAGTATTGCCAGCTGACTCTGCCCACTGCCAGGAGTTTGATCCTGATGGGGCTCAAGGTTGACTCAGCCTTCCATCCTTCAAAGGTCTGTAAAATGAGGACCCGGATTGTTGGGTGCCATAGGCTGACTCTGTAAACCGCTTAGAGCGGGCTGTAAAAGCACTATGAAGGGCTGTATAAGTCTAAGTGCTGTGGCTATTCTTACCACTGATAGGAAAATCAGATCAGGCACATGAGCGCTGTCATGACTGGGATGGTCCCACAACTGACATGGTGGCCATGAACTCCCAGGCTGCCTCAGACTCTGCCCTCAGAGAAGGCAAGTTGAAGTCCCCGGAATCAGGGGAGCTCTGCGGTCATCCTGATTGTGGAGTCAAGGAGCTCAGGAAAGGAGGCTGGTACAGCAACAGAGCCCAACCTAAGGAACAGGTGTTCATATCTGGCAACCTGTGGAGCAGCATCCCTGAAAGAGACTCCCGGATGACAACTGCCACACTTCCACCCTGCCCGGCTGCTACTTCCTGCCTACTTGGGTGGGACAGACCTCACTTGACACCCAAGCAGGCTTCAGTAACACATGTTGGGTGATCTGTTCACCAATGAGGGAGGCCTTATTACAGAACTGTGAGCCCCCATTCAAAGTCCATTTGGGGTTCGAGAATACTTCTGAGACTGGACAGCTGGTTAGCTGGCTTCAGGAAGAGAAAGGTCTGCCATGATCTTCCTAGATCAGCAGCCAAACCTTTTGAGCCTCAGTACGTTTGGCTAAAGAAAGAAGGAGGGAAGCTTCTCAGTCGAGAGCACAGGGTGCCCAGCCCTGTGGGTCCTGCCCACCTGACCAGAGCATTGGCCAGAGTCTGGCTCTCATCCTGGCTCTTGAGGGATCTGTCTTCTTCCCCACCAGAGACCTTGGCAGGTGGCAGGCCTGGCTGAGGGAGGGGAACAGCTTCCCCACGGATCAGCAAACAGGTCTCCGGAGGAGAAGGCAAGGTGCCACTCCGGGCCTGGCAGTGCCAGGGCTGGGAACTGCCTACCGAGCTGCCACCCGAGTCGAGAGGCTCTCTGGCACGCAGCTGTGTGATTGTTTAGATAGGGGCTGCCTGGTGGGCTCTCGTCAAAACCACAGGCGGGGAGGGATTACAAGGCAAAAGGATGCTGCCTTGGGGAGAGGATTCATAGCCGGCTTCCCAAATTTAGTCCCCCGTTTTGTTCTGGTGCAAATTGATTTCGGTCCTGACATCCCGCAGGGCAAGGTTTTGCCCCAAGCGGCTTCTCCAGCTCAGGAGAATTTTCCTCCCAGGAAGGATTTACAGAGCCTGCCATGTTCCCACCAGCCAGGGCCTCTCCTTCAGCAGCAGCAGCAGCAGCAGCAGCAGCTTCTCTGCGACTCCTCTCCGCCTTCCGGAGCCCCACCTGGGCCAGGGCCAGGGGTGGGGCAGGGGCAAGCTTCCTCCAGGTGAAAGGCTGCTGGGAGAGCTTCCTGGGTCCTGCTATGGAGCAAAGCCAGCATCTCACTTAGGTTCACACAGGAAGAAAAAACACCACCCAGTGAGAGCGGTCTCTACCATCCC
Source organism: Protobothrops mucrosquamatus (assembly GCF_001527695.2). Classification (NCBI taxonomy): domain Eukaryota; kingdom Metazoa; phylum Chordata; class Lepidosauria; order Squamata; family Viperidae; genus Protobothrops; species Protobothrops mucrosquamatus. The sequence continues at coordinate 492,210 of NW_015386669.1, read as the reverse complement.
TTTTTTCCCCTGACCGTGTTGATTTATTGTGCAATTTATCTGCCTTGTGAACTCAAGTTCTATTTTACAGATTATATGTGTGTACTTAATCATATCAAATATTTGCATCCCACCTGATTTGCAATCACTGAAAGCACCACAACCCTTTGGGGGCCACACCCATTTCCCCGGCTTTTCTCTTAGAGCCAACGAAGGCCCTCCCTTCCTCTTCTCCCCTCCGGGTGTTCCAGGCTCCCACTGCTGAGCAGAAGGCCTCTGCACCAGCCCAGTTGCAGGGCCTCTCCTGCCTCTCTGCCTCTGCTCCCAATGGCGGAGCAAAGGCCAAGTGGCTTTACATGGCCTGGAGCTGCCCTTGGTTATCTTGGGGGGAGAGGGAGGGAGATGTGGCTACGTCCACTATAGACAGCTTATGGCTGCCTCACTCCTGGCCTAGTGAGAGATGAAGTGACACCCGGTTCTCTCCAATCCTCTAGGTTAATTTTGGGAGACATAAGGCAGTGTGGGGGCTGCAGAGACCCTGGCCTCACTGGACTAGAGCCACTCTGTTCCTTGGTCATGGGAGGGCCAGCCTTTTGGGGTTGCATCCAGGGAATGGGGGAGGCTAAAGGCTGAGCCACACAGCCTCTCCAAGAACTCCTGTGAATAGCACCCAGTGTCTCCCAAAGCAACTGGGTGGCCAAAGGTCTGGACGAGAGAGAGCCGCTAGATCGCCTGTGCTGTGCCCAACACAGGGAGCTCCTTACAAGCTGCCCCAAATGGCCTGGCCCTCAGAGTGGGTGGGACAGCAGGAGAGACGGCTCCATTCTTTTCTAGGAGGGGAATTGCTTCATTTAGGGACCCGGTGAGTGTTTGGTCATAAGCGTTATTCAGAAATAGAGAAGTCACTCACTACTAGGAGAGAGAGCAGAGCCAAATTCTTGGTATGGACCAATAATCATTGGCTGCACACAGACATACCCAGCATGGGTACCAAGCATCTACCGCATGGGATTCTGTGGGTTTTAGCCGTAGAGGGGGGTGCTCAGTGTCTGCTCCATAACACTTTCCCCCAAATTAGGGAGTTTAACAGCTATCAAATGGGTCAGGCTGGTGTGGATATACTCAAGATTCTTGAGTTGTAGTCAAAATAAACTTCTTTAAAATTTATTAATGACAAATGCAAACTTCTTCATTTCTGAAACAAACAGAAATCAAATGAACAGGTATATGATGGGAGATGCCCGGCTTGACTTATAACAGCTCATTTAGTTCGAAGTTACATCATCAATGAAAAAAAATGACTTATGACCATTTTTCATACTTAAGATGGTTGCAGCATCCCTATGGTCACGTGATCAACATATAGACGTTTGGCAACTGACTCACATTTATGACCGTTGCAGTGTCCCGGGGTCACGCGATCCCCTTTTCGACCTTTTGACTAGCAAAGTCAATGAGAAAACCAGATTCATTTAACAATTGCAGTAATTCAGAAAGGTCATAAAATGGGGCAAAATTCACTTAACAAGTGTCTCACCTAATGACATAAATTTTGAGCTCAACTGTGGTCATAAGTACTACCTGTACTGCTTTTAGTGAAAACTATCTTGGAATGCTACTTGCTTGCAAACAGAAGAAGAATCAGCAGTGTGATGTGGCTGCAAAAAAGCCGAATGCAATTTGAGGTGGCATCAACGGATCATGACACTCTACTTGGTTCTGTTTCGGTCAGCTCCTGCTTGAAAACTGGCCCATTCCGGGTGTTAGGGTATTACGTATTAAGAAGAATTCAAGAGAACTTGGAGCAGGTCTAGGGAGGGCAGTGAGGATCAGGGGGCTGGGAAGAGCTGAGTTCGGTTAGTCCAGAGTGATGCATCTTGAGAAAAGAGCATTCTTCAAATACCTCGAAGGACATAACACAGAAAAAGGTCAAGCTCTTTTCTCTCTCCTTTCAAAACACGCTGCTGGGAATAACGAATTTAGGTTAGAGACAGGGAGATTTTGATGGAATATTAGGAGAAGAGCAGCTGGGCAGGAGAACAACTGAGTTAGCAATCCCTAAAGTGATGAGGACCAGAAAAAAGATACCGACAAGATCAAGGCAAAAATTAAATTTGCTTTGCTTTAAATGTTATTAAAGTAAATGCAGTAAATATGATTATTTCATGTTTGCTTACTAATTCCTGCTTTTTGCCACAATATTAACATGTGGCAATTTTACAGGCAATTCTGTAATATAAGAATACATATGTTTTTTATTAATTCATTAAATCATGGGTAATGCCTGTTTTTCATCTAATAATTTTAGATAGTGATATTTCTTGAAGTCAATAAACATTTTTTGAGTTTAGAGACATACGATATTTTGTTGCCAACATACATCAGAGAATGAAAAGTGAAATTTCAGTTACAGATTAGTGAAAATATAGTTGCATTTTCCCCATTCAAATGCATGAACCCCCTAACATCTATTCATGGGCCTTTTTGGGTCAAGGACTCCAAGTTTAAAGGTTTCCCATTTTCTGGTTTAATGAAATCTGTTGAGTTCCTTCTTAACATATTTGCAAGATTTTGAAAATAAAAAAGGAGCAAGTTATTTCTAATAAGTAAAAGTTATCAAATTTATATCTAATCAAAGGATGTATAACAGATTATTTCAGGGCAAATTGGCAATCAAGATGCTATTTGTTAAGTCCTGGGAATAATGGCGCTTGAGACGAATCATCTCCAACAAGTCTTTATTGTTTGCTCCACTCTACGAACAACCAGAGCAGAGGCACGCAGGCCTCTATTTATACCCTCTGATCCCCGGGCAAGTTCAACCAATCATGAGGCGGGCTTTTCCCGCCTTGCGCATGCGCACAAGGCTGGCGCCGCTCAGTCTG